>NC_047122.1:14349345-14652345 GCF_902500255.1 Thalassophryne amazonica
CAGTCTAAAAGTTATCGCACGGTAATTCATCAGAAGATAATTAGTCCGATGATGGTTTTTAAATTTATCTAAAAAGATAATCCGATAATGAAAACATTATCTTCCATAATTATCTGTTATCGGATTATCGGAAGTGTGCCCACCACTGACTGCACGGCATCATGGATTACATCGTCACAATTTTGGACTTGAATTAAAGTTTGTGTTGGACTGTTAAGCACCAGTGGAACACCAAAATGCAAGTCCCTTTTCTGTTGTTTATAAATTAATAAAATATAAAATGACGAGGATCTATTTTAGTCGTTATATAAAACAAATAATGAATGTCTTTACATTCTTTCAATGGAAAGAATATTTAATGAGGTGAAAGATGGAATATTCCATCTTTCACCTCATGAAATATTTGTATCACTGAACTCATAAACATTCATTATTTGTATACTGGAACAAGAACATCTTTATTAGCACTGCGCTCTATTTTCAGTGCGTTTGACTGGGATGGTGATGATGAGTCACAGCAGAACTAATCAATTCACTCAGAGATCCTTTTTGCAGGAAAGGGTGGTGGAGAGAAAGAGAAGTCACTTCTTCCTTCTGCTATCTTCCCTTCAGCGGGAAAACCCCGGAGCTGCAACGCAGATGCTCACAAGAAGAGTGACTCAGAAACCGAACGGAAAGAAGACCACCGCCCTCACAGCCGCATTTGTAAGAAAGTGCCAGAATTAAACAAAGTGAGCCGCACCTGGGGGGCCGGGAGGAAATTCACTATTGTTTGTGACGCAGACGTGAGACGAGATGAACAGATTGTGGCTTTGAGTGAAGAAAAAACTGCTGCTTGATGACTAGGTGTAGCTTGTCGTGCCGTCACTTTGCCAGCACAGTTTTCGTTAAAACTGTATTTCGCTTAATGTTCAGTTTTAAGGTTGCCAGAATGTCTTCGGGTTTTCTTCGGTTGTGAGTGCAGAACTGGCGCATTCATGTTTCCTTTTGCACGAGAACGAGTGAGTCACTTTGCCACAAGGAAAAGAGGCCAATATAAACATCATACCCGTTTCAGCGCCCACGCCTTTCCCAAAATGTACCAAAGCATCTGCTGGATGAATAACCAAACGTCTTTCCCATCAGGATCCCGTCTGCCGACTGAACGCTTTCTTCCACCGTGGCTTCAAGGCAGTTTGAGGGAAAAGCTTTGAAAGATAATGACATGAAGATCCATGTCACCAGCAGAACTAAGCACGTGACCAAAGAACCAGTGTTAGTGAGAACACACGGGCGGAGACATAGACGATGAGGGCAGCGCAGGAGAAAAAGACACGGATGTGGCAGAAATAAGATCCTAAAACATTCAGGAAAGTAGGATTAGATGATGAATGATGATAAATGATTAGAGATGAAGAAGATGGGAAGAGAATGAGGACAGAGGAAAGGAAGGAGGAGAGGAGGTGCAGGACCATGTGGAGAAACTTCATCAGTTTGACGTCAAACTGGGTTTGGGGGCAGAGGGGTGTGACTGAAGGTCGAAGTGAAGGAAAGAGTTGTGCTTAAGTGCTGCCAGATGGCCGATAAAATCCATTTGGGAACGATCAGCTTCTGTAACTACTGTGTCAACGTCGGGATAAATTCAGACTGATGGCTGAAGCCCAAACACAGAATGCCACTCTTGATTTTCCCTCATGCCACTGAAGCAAACTAATCATAAAGCAATGAAAATAAACAGTGTTATGACTCACAACGGAAGAATTCGACCCATGAATTTAAAACCCAAAGTGCAGTTAAAAACACACACACACACTAAATGTGGTCCAGCTTTCCCAACAGCCGAAAAACACTTCCTCTTAGTATACAATGGAAGTTAATTCAAAGCGTGACCTTGCAGTCAAATTAGTTACAAATGAGCGACTGGCAGCTAGCGTGTGTTGCTTGATGGGCGTTCCCGGGCGTGGTCAGTTGGTGGTTACCTGCCGTTATTGTGCACAGTGTTTGATGACAGATTATAACGTGCTTAACTGTTTCACTGATTTATTTCAGTAAAACATGTGCAGGGGTGGTGGCCAAGTGATTAATGTGCTTGGTTTCAGTTCAGAAGGTTCCGGGTTCAAATCCCACCCCTGCCACATTTCTCCATGTAATGTGGAGTTGCGTCAGGAAGGGCATCCGGCGTAAAACTTGTGCCAATTCAACATGCAGATCCACCTTGGATTTGCTGTGGCGACCCCAAGTGCAAACAAGGGAGCAGCCGAAGGGACTTTTTTTTATTTCAGTAAAACGTGTGTCACAGTAATGCTCATGTATCACTACTTAGCTTGCTAACGCCTCTGTAAAATGTCTTGTACATCACTTGCCTCTTGTTGCTCTAAAGCGCCCTCTCTGGTTGAAAATGGCAGCTGGTCACTTTGGCTGAGCCTCTTGTAGCTAATGTGACTAAAGACTGACTGGGACTGAGAGGTGATGGTCTAGTGGTTAAGCATTGGGCTTTAGACCAGAGGATCCTCGGTTCAAACCCCGGCCTGACCGGCCTGCGTTACCTGGAAGTGAAGGATGATGGTCCATATCAGACCCAGGGTCAGTTTGGGGTTTCCATCTGCAATGTCATCATTCCTGATGTTGACCAGTTTGACCTGCAAGAGACCAGACAGCAATCAAATCTGAGGTTTGTTCCACTTTAGGGGAACAAAAACTCAACATGGAAGCTAACTGAGTTTTCAGTCACCTGTCTGCGTTTGAGAAAATCCAGAGCGATCTGCACATTCTGCAGTTTATGGAAACGCATGCGTCCTTTCTCCCGTGGCTGTGAGAGATGAGAACAGATTCAGATCATCAGCAAACGATAAGCCAGCGTTCAGTAACAGCTGCCGGATTTCACATTCTGCCTCGTGTAGCTTCAATGTCGCTCGAAATCAGAATTCAGCAAATTTGAAGCCTGATCATTCATCATGGGTGAGATCAAAACTTTATTCCAGAGCTCCAGATTCAGAAGTGGTCAGGCCTGAAGGTGAAAGGTGACGATGACATGCCGTCTATTCTCTGGTGCTAACAGTGGAACCGCTGGTCATGTGATGTTAAGTGACTGCACGGTTTTCACCATCACCACCGTCACATCCAGCCGAGCAGCATTTTCTAGGCATCTGCAAACTTAGCGTCACATGCACGGATGTCCAAACGTTCAGCCAGTCACAAGCTTTGCTGCAACAGTCAACAGATTAGCTAGCAGCTAGCTTTGAACTCTGTGCACGTTACAGTCAGGCTCTCTTTGGAAATGTTAGGGGGACTGCACATTTACACAAAATTCTATTCAGCCATTTTCCAAAGCTTGTTTCAGAACTGTTTTTTTTTTCTCTTACAGTTCTGTCTCCAGCAGTGTTTTGTTTGCGCTACACGCCGTCCATGTTTGTCTTTATACGACTTTTATCACAGTCTGCTGCACGTTTTCTTGCACTTCCCTGACGTTTCTCACAAGCGCAGGTGAGTTTGATTTGCTGCATCACAAATGTGAACAGGCCAATCACAGACGAGTCTGAGTGTACAGACTTAGAAAATGGTGCGGTGGGCGGAGCTCCAGGTGTGACTCACTCCTTCTATATTTTTTACGGTAGCAGGAGAGGATACACACAGGTGTTTTATAGAATTTTAAAGAAGTGTTTTTGCGGAAGAGCTACACTCACTGGCCAGTTTATTAGGTACACCTTGCTAGTACCGGGTTCGACCCCCTTTTGCTTTCAGAACTGCCTGACTTCTTCATGATATAGATTCAATGAGGTGTTGGAAACATTCCTCAGACATGTTGGTCCACATTCACATGATGGCATCACGTGGTCCAATTCAACCCGTCTGTGCATTCTCCTATGACCTCTGACATCAACAAGGCATTTTCATCCACACAACTGCTTCTCACTGGATTTTTTTTTTGGTTCATTCTCTGTAAACCCCAGAGATGGTTGTGTGTGAAAATCACAGTAAATCAGCAGTTTCTGAAATACTCAAAACCACCCTGTCTGGCACCAACAACCACGCCACATACGGTCACTAAAACCCAATTCTTCCCCATTCAGATGTCCGGTTTGAACTTCAGCACGTCATCTTCACCATGTCTAGATGCCTCAATGCATTGAGTTGCTGTCATGTGATTGGCTGATTAGCTGTTTGCATTAACAAGCAGTTGAACAGGTGTACCTAATAAAGTGGCCGGTGAGTATAATTACTATGCAAATGTTTTAGGCCCAATTATTGTACAATGTACCGCAGCTTCTCACATTTAAAAATTCAGAAGTGATTTCCTAAAAATTAGCTTCAATTTAATCACATTCATTTGATTATTGTGTGATTATGTATCTGCAACCGGCTTTGTGTCTTTGTGTACCAAGAACACACCTGTGGAGAAATCTAGTTAATGAGGTTTGTAACAAGATGCTAAATCTCACATAGGAACAGAAAATTCAATTTTGATTTTCTGTGATGATCACAGTGATCACTCACTCATCATCATCATCTGGTCCCCTAGTACACAACAGCTCCAGCGGGGGACCCCAAACTTCCCTTTACAAGGCCACATTAACCACCTCTGACTGAGAATCCTGAGGTATTCCGAGTCCAGCATGGAGGTATAATCTCTCCACCTAGTCCTGGGTCTCCCCGGGGTCTCCTCCCAGATGGACGTGCCTGGAACACCTCCCTAGGGAGGTGCCCAGAGGGCATCCTTACCAGATCCTTACCCATTTCGGCCACTTGTACCGTGATCTAGTTCTTTTGGTCATGACCCAACAGGTGAGAGTATGGCCTATGACCTATAACCCATAGGTGAGAATATGGACGAAGACTGACTGATAGATCAAGAGCTTCGCCTTTTGTCACAACAGTACAGTAGAGCGAATGCAATACCGCCCCTGCTGCACCGATTTTTCAGCCAATCTCACGCTCCATTGTCCCCTCACTCGTGAACAAGACCCCAAGGTACTTGAACTCTTTCCCTTGGGACAAGACCACGTTCCCTACCTGGAGTAGGCAATCCATTGGTTTCCTGAGAACCATGGCCTCAGAATTAGAGGTGCTGATCCTCATCCCAGCCGCTCCACCCTCGGTTGCGAATTGACCCAGTGAGTGTTGGAGGTCACGGGCTGATGAAGCCAACAGGACCACATCATCTGCAAAAAGCAGTGATGAGACCCAGAGCCCACCAAACTGAAGACCCTCCTCCCCTGACTATGCCTCAATATCCTGTCCATGAATATTACAAACAGGATTAGTGACAAGACACAGCCATGGCGGAGGCCGACCCCCACCGGAAACAAGTCCGTCTTACTGCAGAGAACCCGAACACAGCTCTTGCTTTGTCACTACAGAGATTGGATGGCCCTGAGAAGGGAAGCCCTCACTCCATACTCCCGCAGCACCTCCCACAGTATCTCTCGAGGTACCCAATCATACACCTTCTCCAAGTCATCAAAACACTCGTAAACTGGATGGGCATACCCTCAGGCCCCCTCCAGGATCCTTGTAAGAGTGAAGAGCTGGTCGGTTGTTTCATGGTCAGGATGGAACTCGCATTGTTCCTCTTCAATCTGAGGTTCGATTAGGGATGGGTATCGAGAACCGGTTCTTTTCAAGAATCGTTAAGAAATTATTCAATCCACTGACATCGATAGTCTTTTTGCTTAACGATTCCCTTATTGGTCCTTCAGAGCAGTCGCTGTTTTTGAGGGTGTTTCTTGGGAAAATGATCATTTCTCTATGTTGATTACAGACCCTGCAGCAGGTCTGTAATCAACCGCTTCTGCAGCGCGACTCTGCTTGAAGCAGTGCTCCAAACCGCTGCTTCGTTGGTTCTCTGCTTCGCTGCTTTTCAGAAGCGGCAACTCCACTTCTTAACCCCTCTCAAAGCCATTTAAAGATGTCAATCATGAGTCACTTTTGTGCGGATTAAAGACACTAACTGGGACTCTTGTCTTGTGAACAAGAAATGAAAATCGTCCTCCATTCCGTTTGTACCGCTCCAAACTCTGTGCCAGTCTCTGCCGAGTCAAGTTAGAAAGATAGGGTCCAGTAGGAATTAATAACTTTAAAGAAAATCACCATTTTAAATAAAATGACACCTCTTTCCAAACATTGTAATACAAACAATCAACTACAATTGACCAAAATCTTTTTTTCCCGCCAAAATGAGCCATCCTGCGTTCTTTATTAATTACATCCTGACGTGCAGCACAGCTGCATGAGCTCAGCTCAGAGTCTGTGTATGGAGTTACATTTGTGACATTAATGTCTGAAAGGAAAAACTTTTGACAAAAACTACAGATTTTGTTTATTTCTATTTATGTCCAGAGATCAAGGATCCAGTGACCAATTTCATATTTATTTATTTACTTTAAGACTCAATAAAATGTTGTTGACATAGAAAACCTGTAAAGCCTACTTTTTAATACACAGACAATTCAAAGGAGGTATCGATAAGGAATCGGATTGATAAGCGGAATTGATAATGACATCGAAATCGATAAAATCTTATCAATACCCATCCCTAGGTTCGACTATTGGCCAAACCCTCCTTTCCAGCACCCTGGATTTTACCAGGGAGGCATAGTGGAGTGATGCCCCTGTAGGTGGCACACACTCTCTGGTCCCCTTTTTTAAATATGGGGACCACCACCCTTTGGCACTGCCCCAGACCTCAACGCAATGTTGAAGAGACATCTCATCCAAGACAGTCCCTCCACAACCAGAGCCATCGGCATTTCTGGACGGATCTCATCGGCCCCCGGGTCATTGCCACTGCAGAGTTGCTTGACTACCTCAGTGACTTCCACCAGGGAAATTGATGATGATCCCCCATCAGCTTCCAGCTCTGCCTCTACTACAGTGGTCCAGTCTGATGCAGGAGTTCCTCAAAGTGTTCCTTCCACCAACCGATTTCCTCCTCATTTGAGGTCAACAGAGTCCCATCCTTACTGTAGACAGTTTGGATGGTTCCCCGTTTTCCATGGCAAGCCCAGCCTCTGGGCGCTCGCTGATGGGCCCTCCGTACAGGCCTGAAATCAGACGGGGGCCGGGTCACATTCCCACTGCCTCGTTTGTCCATGGAGTCTTTGTGAACCATTCTTAGTCTGGCCCCTCGTCTGAGACCAATTTGCCATGGGAGATTCAACCAGGAGCATGAAGGCTCCAACACGGCTCCTCAGGTTCATTTTCTTTTGACACAATGATTAATATTATAATTTTTCCTTAAAAACATAAAAATTTTAGGGTGTTTAAATCTTGAGCAGGACTGATTTTTCCATCCCTGAAACTAGCACTGGAAAGAATATTTTCAACTACAAAAGAAGAAAGATTGACATCTCAGCGTGCGCTTCATTTTGGAACGGTTTGAAAGGTGTCTTACACAGACGTGGAATGTTAATTCACAATATCAAGCATTTATGTTTCCATTCACGTAAAAAAACATTAATGTTATAGTTGCACAGTGAGGCAGCTGCAAAGGTTGTGAGACAGCTGATGAAAAGCATCACATTAATGAACATTGTTGTTAAAAATATAAATAAATAAATAAATAAATCAAACCAGAAAAAAAAAAAAAAGCTTTGGAAAATTAAAATATGAACACTGTCAGTTCTTACATTACACACTGCTGCTTTGCAACCAGCTCTACTGTGCATGTATCTACTTTATGCATGTATGAAAATATTTGCATAAATTTCCATTGCTTTTCTGATTTCAGTCTCTTTCTAATTGGAGTTTCTGCTCCTCTGAATAACAAAAATAAAAAAGAAATGGAAGAGGGCAATGTTGACACAGAGACAGGACATCATGCACGACCCAGCAGCCACCTGGGGTGGTGGCATGTGCCACGCCCAAGGAAGCGGCCAGCCACAGTCCAGACGCCACTCACCAAACGCACGTTCCTCACAACGTCACGCTCCCTCGGCTACCACAGCAAGAGCATCGCAAGAGAAGAAGGCAGAGGCAAAGGGGGAAAGGTCAGGGCAAAGGTCAGCAAACAGGATTAAGATAAAGTAAAAAATAAAAGAGATCAAAGTGCAAAGAGGTTACAAGACGGAAGCAAATCATAAAATTAGTGTTATTAATGCTGTGCAGATCGTGTCCCCATAAGTTAGCATGTTGAGACAAAACTGAAAGAAACCAAATGAAACACGTGCACGCATGAATAAAAACATCAATATTTATGGGTGCAAGGGACGAGTCAGTAAAATATGGCAGCAAATAAAGTCAGTAGGACAAAAATGCTTTGACAGGAGGGGTTAGAGCCGCAGCGGACGTCCTAACGTGTGAAGGTCAAAGGTCATGGTGCTCACCAGCGTCTCCCCGGAGAGCACCTCGAGCAGGGAGATGAGGTTGTGTCCATCCCTGAGGTCCTCGTACAGGTCGGTGATGTGGCGCTGAGTCTGCGGAGCAAAGACAGGAGACAAAAAAATAAAATAAAAAAAATCTCGATCGTCAACATCAATAATAAGCTCACGAAACAAACTGCGTCCAGATTCAATCAACACAACTGCCTTTTAAGGCCCATTCACACGGCACTAACGAAGGGCAACAAAGCCCAAACAAAACAAGAAATCTGGATTTTCGTTGACTTTCGTTGGCATTGTTTAACCTTCGCTCAGCTTTGTTCCTGCAGCTGGCGCTTCGTCAGGATTTTAAACTGTCGAAAAATTTGAACGGATGCCGCCGAAAACCTCAATTCGTCCGTTTTTCGTTTTACTGTCGTTCTTGACGGTTTCTTATCGTTTGCTTAGTTTTTGTAACGTTAGCGTTTCCTGTGCATTCATGTCACACGTGCAGCAAAAAGGATAATTTCCTTTTCTGCTGCAGCAGCAACAGCAGTGGGATGAAACATGACTCCTTCTTTTTCACTGGTGGAAAATGGACGAGCTTACCAATCACAAGTCATTAACTCCACGTGTGTTTGATCACAGCCCACCCACCCCACATAGTTTTGTTTGTGGGTGCGCACATTGCGCATGGTGTGCGCGAACAGAGTTTCTTTCCTTCCTTCTTCCCGACGCAACACAAGTAAAAACAAAACATGAATTTGTCTTTATCACTGGTGGAAAATAAACTACATAAGCCAATAACAATGATCCCCGAGCCATGTAATTTGGTAGCTGAGTGAAGGGATATTGTGGGTGATTCGGCGAGGAGAGAGAAAAGCAGACAGTGATTACAGTTTTGGTATTGGAGAGATATGAGAAACATTTGGCGACTTTGGAGTGTGTATTATTTTGGTGGAGTATTTAGCGTGTGTGGTTAGTATGGTGGTGTTTTTTGTTTGCTTGTCTTATAACAAATGAGGCATCTTATGAATGCTGAGCAAGCGCTTCAGTTTTTTTATTAATTGGAGCAAGACGGAGTGCGCAGCGCGTCATCAGAGTCTGAACCAGACAGTGAGGATTCTGATAATAAAGGAGATGATCCCTCTTTTGTTCTGGATAAGCAACCAGAGCAGGTGGATCCACCGACGTGCGCACAGATCTCCACAGTGGATCGAATCGCATGTTTCTCTTTGCAGCTTCCCCGGGACTCACGCACTACAGAGCTCCGTCCCAGCACCAAGTCCTGGAATGCACAGCAGAATACAGGATGCAGCAGGTTGCATGCGGCTTTTATAGTTGCTGTTGGTCATGTGACCGTGTCGTTTAAAGCGTCAAGGTCAACGTTAGCTTTGGTTTTGTTTCTTTCCTCTTTCATTCCTTTTGCGCTCTTGATTCGCAGGCTATTTGGTGATGGGAAAAGTGAAAGCTCATTTGTCCACCTTTTCTCGACGATTTGTGACTTTGTGGCTTTTTTCCTTCATCCAGGAATAGTTGCATGCTGTGTGACCGGGCCACTAGTTAGTTGTCTTGGCTGACAATAATTCAAGTAACCTAAAAATGCAATGACTGGGCGGCGTTACCATCTGCCTGACATGGCAGTGATTTAGTTCTTGTTTTGGTTCATTTGAAAGAAAACCAAGGTTTTTTTGTTGTCAGGGTCTTAGTTTTGTCAGTTGTCAAGATTCTGGTGCATTTGTGGAGACGACTCGTTTTTCAGGCTTTGTAATTAAGTACATTAACACCTGCGTCATCCCAAAGCTATGGCTTTGTGGAAGGACAAAAATGACAAAATACGCAAGGAAGTGGGCGACACCAACATACATGTTAGGTGATCTCCAGGCAGAGGTGAGAGTAAGTCACCGTCAAGTCACTCTCAAGTCATCAATCTGCAAGTCTCAAGTCAGCTTGCAAAGAACTGGTGGTCATTATGACTTGAGACTTGACTTGGGACTTGCAGATTGATGTGACTTGAGAGTGACTTGATGGTGACTTCTTTATCTATTTTTATCTTGAGGTCATATGATGAGATCTATAAGAGATTCATGATTTCAAACTCAACGTGCAGCGACACCAAAAAATACAAAAATAAGACCTCATTAATCTCACACCACACACTGCTCACATGCACCAAACCTGTTTTTATTTTCATATTGTTTACTGTAAAACTCAGTTACAGAAGAGGCGCAACGCTCAAACGGAATGAGGGGCTAAAGGTCAAAGGTTAGCAGCAAAGACACAGAATGAGGGTGAAGGAGGGTGAAACATGCAGGCAGAAATGAACATGTGATTCACTCAGCAGTCTGCTCACTGATGCCACCTACCTCCACCTTCCAGTGCTGATGGGAAAAAATGGCAGGATGGGATGAAAGATAGAAACAAGAAAGAGGAAGATGTCATGACGAAACAGAAAACACAGGCTGATTTGTAAGACAAACACATTCTCACATTTTCTTTTTCTACATTTGTTGGAGATGGAGGGGCAACAGCCACGGAAGAACATTCTGAAGGTATCACCCGGTTCATTCAGGTTAGACATCTACAAGTCAGGAAAGGTACTGGAGAATCACCATGGAAACCGTGACAGGATGCGTCATGTTGTTGGCAGAAGCCTTGTGAAGTTTTATCGTTTCTTGTGTTGTATTATTTCTGGACTGCACATTGAAGAAGTGTTTCTGGTTTCTCCAAGCATTTCATCTTGTCCAAAATCACACAAACGAGGCAAATACCGAGCCTCACTCGCACTGCTGAACCCATTCTGGAATTTATCTAAGGTCTTAGCAAAGTATAATCTACAGTAGTAAGTTCCATCACAGTCCATGAAGTCATCGTGGTGTTACTGTGCACATTATGTTTCAAAGACTCTGCCCCCTGTTGGCTACAATTCTAATCATGATGCACCAAACTGCGATCTTTTCCGAGGTGTTAGTGGGACAAATGTGTATTAAGATATTAATTTGTGTATTAAGGTCAAATGTGGTACACATACACATACACACATACAAGATATTACACACACACACACACACACACACACACACACACACACACACACACACACACACACACACACACACACACACACACACACACACACACACACACAGAGCAATTCCCTGATCTGCATTCTGCAACACAGGTGACAATAATCCTCCAGCAACCGCTGACCAATAAATAGTCAAGTAACGGCACCAGACCAGCACACTGTAAGTCTGATACCCAGTTGAAGCCAGAACATTTGGGGACATCCAGCCATGCGGTAGTTCCCCAGGAAACACAAAATGTGTCCAAAATATTCTCCCTTGGTTTTAGAAAGGTTTTCCTACAAAATGCGTTTTGAAAATGTTTTGAAAACTTTAAAGTGTAGACTCTCCAAAACATCATAAGAAAATGTTTCAGTAAGATGTTCTATGTATGTTTTCCTCAGGTCACAACAGAATGTTTTAGGACAATGTTTGACAGATGTTTCCCAGATGGTTTGAAACAGTCATATTGTTTCGTATCAGGGCAGAGCAGTATTTATTTGATTAAAAAAAAAGAATCAAAGTCATGAAATAAAAATTAAAAATTATTCATTTCCATATTTTTACCATCTTACCATCTTGATAAATACATCATCAGTTGTATAAGTATGCAATTCATTTCTATTAACCATTAATATTCCCTTTGATTATTTATATGTATGATACCGGAATCTGTTATATTAACTGTGATGATTTTTATTTTAAATTTTTGCAACGAAAGGCAGCAATGACACCCCCACTGAGTCTCACTGTGATGAGAGTACTGATGAGGAATGAATAGACAAACTAGACAAACTAATATCCCCGGAGAAACAAAACTCACAATACATACCAATGCAGATTGAGCATTTTATTGTAAAGATGTATAGAAATGGCTATAATAAAGATATATATCAATAATCCAGTGAGACCTTATTATTGAAATATTGATGTAGAAAGGTTTTAGAAAGTAACATGTTGGGTGTATTGCCACATAACATTTTGGAAATGTTGCCACAAAACATTTTCCAAAACATTTTCAAAATGTTTCGAAGAGTCTACATGTTAATGTTTTCAAGATGATTCCCCAAAATGTTTTACCAACCAAACCAAAATGATTACAAAACAACAAATTGTTTCCTGGGTCAACACATTTTATCCACTGCTTCCCCAAACCAACCAGAGATGAGGAAACATGCAGGTACACTTTAATGGCATTTGATATACACACAGGGAGAAAGGTTCAGGTGCAAGCAAGGACATTTAGTCAAAGTTAACTTACACTTTGTGTCTAAACACTGCAAAAACTCAAAATCTTACCAAGTATATTGGTCTAGTTTCCAGTCGAAACATCAAATAACCCTCAACATAAGACATAATAACCTAACAAGTAAAATTTCAGTATGATGTAAGGACTTGTTTTAAGACAACACAGTTTAAATACTGCATCTTTCATTTTTCTTTGATCCACTGGCAGATTATTTTTAACTGTTACCAGTTGAAAACCTTAATGTCATGTATATTTAAAAAAGACTAGAACTAGAACAAGTGACAATTCAAGATATTTAAGATACACCTAAAAAAGTCTTTATAGCTCACTGAAATTCCACTTGTTGGGTGAATGTGTCATATTCAGTGTTACTAGATATTTTCAGTATAAATTATACAAATCTTCTACGTAAGATTTTGAGTTTTTGCAGAAAAAAGTACCATGGCAAATGGAAAGATTATAATATAGAAATAAAAATAATGAATGTTTATGAGTTCAAAGGAACAAATATTTAATTCCGTGAAAGATGGAAGGTACCATTCCACTGAACGAATGAAAAAAATATTAATTATTTGTTTTGTATAACTGCGAAAATAGATCCTTGTCACTTGATATTTTATTAATTTCTAAACAACAGAAAAGGGACTTACATTTTGGTGTGCGTCACTGGTGCTTTGACGTCAACAGTCCAACACAAACTTTAAATAGGAGTCCAAAATTGTTCTCAGTCAACTTGAAAAAAACAATCCTGATGTAGCCCATGATGCCGTTGTTGTGTCGAATTCAGTACAGACTACCATCTGCTTTCCTCACTCCAGCGAAAAATCACGTCAGAAATTTGTCCATCTTTTCATCCTAACTTCATCCTCTTCATCCTAACAGCTCTTCATGCCTCCAGACGGCTTACGGCATGGTGGGTTGGTTTTTTTGTCACCGTCAATTAGCTCCTTTGAATCGTCATCCACCAGCAAAACAAACCCCGCCATGTTCGCCATGTTTCGCTAAACGCTGTCCCTGGTAGTGTGAGCAGGTGCGGTGGATGGGGCCTGCAATAGCACATTTCATATGGCACCAAAATTGCACGCTAAAAAGAACTATTGCACGGTCAATGAAACACAATGACAAATGGTATGAATAATCCATGTCACGTGACATACAAGCCACCAATCAAATGACAAGGATCCACTAAGCTGTTATATAAGTCTAAATAGTTCAAATCAAATCAAATCAATTTTATTTATATAGCGCCAAATCACAACAAACAGTTGCCCCAAGGCGCTTTATATTGTAAGGAAAGGCCATACAATAATTACGGAAAAACCCCAACGGTCAAAACGACCCCCTGTGAGCAAGCACTTGGCGAGGTTTATTTAGAGGTTTAATGCTGCTGTTTACACATAACGACGACAAGTCACGAACGCCACGAAGTACACATTCTTGGCCACTGATCACGAATGTGATGATTCGGGGCAGAGGCGTCAGGTGTCCTCAGGAACTGCTGCAACCTGTTACCACACGTTACGATTAATGGCACGTGTTGCTGGAGAATTATCAGGAACCATTACGCACTGTCTAAGAATAATGTTCCGCGTTGTCGCGCGCTATTGCGCGTAACAGCACATCGTTAAGTTCTGTCACGTTGTGAATGAGGTGAATTGTCTCCACACACACACCCATATTCATCCAACCGAATTCAGATTGCTCCAGTTTTTCAGAAGAACTTTGTGACTGCATGCGTAGTTGGGCTCTGTGCCATGGAGTGGCACAGAGAGGAGGACGAGGACAGCGCCAGATGTGTGGCTTCATGCGGCTCTCGTCTTGCGCGTTTTCCCAAACATCAGGCACATGCAGCAGGTGGAACACCTGCAGGAGCGCGCTGAAGAACACTGAAATTAGACTTTAGCCGACTTCGTGTCAGCAATCAAACTGAATGCGGTGCAGCAGGGTTTAATTGTGCGCACGCTTCTTCCTCTGCTGGACTGGAGGAGGTGCAGAGATGTCTGGCTGCACGTGAGGCTCCTCTCGCTCCTCTGGCTCAGACTCGTTCTCCCGCTCATCGGTTACAACAGCATGTGGAACACCTGCAGGAGCGTCCTGAGGAGCTTCAGCAGGAACTGTGAAACAACACTTGGCCGACTTCGCATGACCGTTCCTCTTTGGCATACTGCATCAGACTGAACGCTGTGGAGCCAAGTTTAATTGTGCGCACGTGACAGAAAACTGATTCATCGTCGCGCGCAGTGAAATGTGACGCTGCGTTACAAGTCGTGTCAAAACTTGATAGTTTCCGTGTCACTTCGTAATAACACGTGACAGTTTGGGCTCCAAGAACCATCACAGGAACCACTACGAACGTTGTCACGTTCTGTTAAGGATCAATACTCATCAAGACGGATCAATACGCTCAGTTGCGACCTCCACGACATGAGGCGAAATGAGGGTGGTGTGTGACATTCGTGGAAGATTTTTTGACAGGCAAAAACATGCTCCACGAATATCAAGAATATCACGCACCAACACGCACTATTAAGAAACCTGTTCAGATGAGTTAAGTCACGTTAAGAATGTCAGGAATGTGTCACGAATGACAGAAAAATGACATTCATAACGCGTCTTGCTTATGTGTAAACACACCTTTAGTTAATCTTCAAAATTACAGATTAAAAATACTTCTTTTGTTTGGTAGAATGGTATTACTGCAATTTTTTTAAATTTGTTTTTGTTTATTTATTTGCTACTTGTAAGAGTATAAATAAAGGTTAGTATTGAGATACCACTTTAGAATCTCTTATTTTGTGGTTATGTTGTGTCAGTATTGGTGAGTACAGTTGAGGAAAAACAAGAACAGATAATAAAGAATAAAACAGCTGTTATTAATGACTCACAGTTTCACAGTTTGCACACAGATACATCAGGATCATGTAAGAATTGGATCCTTATTAAGGGTCATGTGGGGGTTTGCTGTACAGAACCAGGGGTGTGGACATTTATATTTAGTGATGCTGTGCGTTTAGAGCCACACTGACAGTCTGGAACCCAGATGTGAAGCCTGACTGAGTCCGACCATCTGCCCCGCTAAAGCGGAACCAGGTGTTCATGACTCACAAACAGTACATCTGCATCGCACTGTGCCCAGATTATACAATCTCACATTTTGGGTCTGTGTGTAGTGGCAAATCAAAAACTGATTTTAATTCCTTTCTGCATAATCTGGCGGCGGCAGAGAGTTAAATGCGTGAGCAGGATAATATATGAAAATAAGCACTGCGACGTGCAGAAGAAACAAGCTCACAGTCATTCCAGGATGTCTGGAGTCCTTCTTTTCCTTTCCAACAACCTTTACGAAATGAGCTACGTTCAACATCACGAAGCCGGTTTCGTGTTCCGTGATTGCACTAAAGCTGTGTTTGTTGTGCAAATAAATAACGGCTGAGTGTTGCTGCAGGAAGGTTTTTACCTTCATCAAGTGTTTGTTGACCCATTTGGTGAAAGTCTTTTTCTGCACTCGGTCCCGTTCATCTGCAGGAAAAACAGAGAAGAGACGAGCTCACTGTAATGATCCATATATTTCACTCCATTAACTATAAATCACATATTTTACTGCTTAAATGGTCAATTAAGAGTTTAGATTTGTACACAGTTCAACAGCTTTTAGAATCTCAGATGCTGAGATCCTCAAAATGCACAATGAACAGAAAAGCGCTCAAATAGTTATGCACATGTTAAGAGTTTTTAAGTTGCTCAAAAACTGTTTGTTTTTTAAATATAGAAAGTTAAATTTTAAAATCTAAGCTTTATTCGCAGATGAGTTAAAAAGTAAAAAAAAAAAATAATTCAATATTGCTCCTCATCTTCTTTCAGCTATATCATGCATTGATGAAATGATGTCATTCAACACATTTGAGACCTAAAATTATTCAAACATGCTCTCGTTAATAATTAAAAACAACACTTACTGACGTTTACTTTTTAGTCAACAGCCTGATTACTTGAATTTAAATGATCAAATTGTAATTTATAAAATAAAATAAAACTGTTGTACAAAATGTTTAAATCTCCCCAGAATCTTGGTTAAAATATACTGTTTGACATTTTCCCTTCATCAGTGTGCGAACAGAAAATAAAAAGTGAAATAAAATGCAAAATTTTCTCACTGAAAAAGTGAGATTTATTTTCTGTCTCTCTGAAGAACCAAATCAATTATCAAATTAAAATCCTGGCTTAAAAACAAACAAACAAACATGATTTGTGTATAGAGTTGTCCTCACAAGAACACAAAAACAGCTCCAGATGATCACTTAAAAATCAAATGACTGGAAAAACTAAGTGCAGCTCCATTTTATTAACTGCAGAAAATCACAGAAGAAACTATATTTTTAAAAGGGGAAAAGTGACTGTATCATTTTATATTTTTATTAATATTAGATATTTAGCAGTTTCATTGTTTTCACCTAAACCATCTCTACAGTAGTGTATAAAACATAATGTTGAATATCAGAATTTTAAATGACATTTATTTACCATTTATGTGATTTAACGGCATAGCGTGTTCCATCTGATGTAGGCGACAAGTCCGCCGCGCTAACCTCCAGGCCGTCACCAACACAACATCAAGAGAACAATATTTTCCAGCCCTAATCCAACATCTGACGAGACTCTACAGACAAATCTGACACATGTAACAAAAATGCACAAGTTTACTCCAAAGTCACAGATATTCTGATAAATGACTGAAAAAATGTTTTCACTGACGGTGAACCTGGGCGACTCGGTCGCATCGTTTAAATCAACACGTCGTCCTTCAGATCGACTCCTCGACGTGTTTCAGCTCACCGTTGTGTTGTTTTGATTTCTCAGTCTGATCATTTCAATCACAACCTTCATGTGCCAGCAGCTACTTTTTGAGCAAAGTTTTGCCTTATTTTTATGAATTCTGCACCAAACTGTGGAAACAATGAAACACTTTCACATCGGTTTGTTTGTTTCTGAAAACAGGAGCTTCTGTATGACGTCATGAAGGGAAAACAATGTGGTGTGACTTCCTGCTGAGTTCCTTATCAGCTGCTTGATTGGATCAGTTTGATCACATTATCTGGATGACGTTCTGAGGTCACAGATTAAACTCAAACCAAAAGGAGAACAAACGACAACAGCAGACATGAGGATGTCCTGTGAGGCACGGCCGCACGCCACAAAAGATGAGCAGTTTCACTTTTTTTCTCCAATATAAAAGATTTACCAAGTTTTCACAGTGGACTGTTCTGCAGAAAATAAAGTGATGAGAAACAAAGGTCAGGCAGAAGCAGAAAGCTGCACTTAAAATTCTACAAGGCAAAGCAGCAAAAGAAAAACAAAGTGGACGATCTCTGCCGTGATCGACGTTCATGCTCAGCTGAAGAAGCAAACCGTGATGCTGACATAAACCTGATGAGGTGAACGATATCAGGTCTAGAAAAAGAACACTGTTTGATCCGTGGAATTTCATTGTTACTGACAAATCACCCTGTCAAAAGTCTCTTGTCATAGAACAGCTGATCAATAAAACAGAAAAGTTACATGTTATGGGGGTGTGGCCTGTTTGAGAAAAGTGAGGCAAAAGAAGATCATACATCGCAGAAAAAGACTGCAAATTCTTACAAATCCACAAACTGTGAAAGGAAGCAACGGTTACGACACCTTTCCTGGAATTCGTGGCCTTGAGCATCCTCAGATAGAAGGACTCGTTGATGAAGGCCCCGTCACTGCCCGCACTGTCAGGCGAGTTCCTGAAGCTCGGCTCCATCGTTACCAGAGTGACAAAACTTCTTCCTGCTATGCACACTGAGGGATCGTGCAGTGCAGTGTGAGTGTTCCTGCTCACGCGGCTTACTCCCTTTTTCTGCTTCTCTGACACTCGATGACTCGTCTACTTTCCCTCACCCGCTCTTACAAAATGTCTGTCCTCAGGCAACAACGTCAGGAGCTGCCATTCTGTGTGCACTGGCCTGTGCTGAGTGACGCTTCTAATCCTGGTGCAGCGTGGACGCCTACCAAAGCAGAGCATCATACAACACAAAAACACCACAACTCTGCACAGAAACAGCGCAATGCTACAGAAAAACAGCACAACTCTACACAAAACATCACAACTCTGTGCAAAAACACCACAACTCTGCACAAAAACAGTGCAATGCTAAAAAAAACAGTGCAACTCTACACAAAAACACCACAACTCTGCACAAAACAGCGTAATGCTACACAAAAACACCACAATGCTACACAAAATCACCACGATGCTACACAAAAACACCACAACTCTGCACAAAAACAGCGCAACGCTACAAAAAAAACAGCACAACTCTGCACAAAAACAGTGCAATGCTACAAAAAAAACATCACAACTAAGCACAAAACGGTGAAACACTGCACAAAACACCAAAGTCTGCACAAAAACAGCGCAATGCTACAGAAAAACAGCACAACTCTACACAAAACATCACAACTCTGTGCAAAAACACCACAACTCTGCACAAAAACAGTGCAATGCTAAAAAAAACAGTGCAACTCTACACAAAACATCACAACTCTGTGCAAAAACACCACAACTCTGCACAAAAACAGTGCAATGCTAAAAAAAAAAACAGTGCAACTCTACACAAAAACACCACAACTCTGCACAGAAACAGCGCAATGCTACAGAAAAACAGCACAACTCTACACAAAACATCACAACTCTGTGCAAAAACACCACAACTCTACACAAAAACAGTGCAATGCTAAAAAAACAGTACAACTCTACACAAAAACACCACAGCTCTGCACAAAACAGCGCAATGCTACACAAAAACACCACAATGCTACACAAAATCACCACGATGCTACACAAAAACACCACAACTCTGCACAAAAACAGCGCAACGCTACAAAAAAGACAGCACAACTCTGCACAAAAACAGTGCAATGCTACAAAAAAAACATCACAACTAAGCACAAAACGGTGAAACACTGCACAAAACACCAAAGTCTGCACAAAAACAGCGCAATGCTACAAAAAACAGTGTAACTCTATACAAAACATCACAACTATGCGCAAAAACACCACAACTCTGCACAAAACACAAAACACCATAACCCTGCACATAAATAGTGCAACTCTACACAAAACACCACAAATCCACAGAAAAACACCACAATACTGCACAAAAACACCAGATGCTGTATAAAAACAATGCCACATGCACAAAAACGTCACAACCCTGCACAAAAACACCACAATGTTGCACAAAAGTACCACAACTCTGCGCAAAAACACTGCAGTGTACGCATGAGAATCTTATCAGTGACAACGATTCAATACATTACCAGCAATACGACACATATACATACATGACGATACATGACGATGCTGATGATACGATGTGATACGATTCACCCGTTTCTGATTTGATGCGTTTTGATATGTACGATTTGATGGCAATTCAATTCTTCACAATGCGATACGATGTGATTCAACATGATGCAAAGAAATTATACCAAAAATTTAAATAGAAAATAAGAAGCTGCAATTCAGTGTGGTACTATGGTGGTATTCTTCTTCTTCTTCTACTACAGGCAGAGGATTTGTTTTACTCCTTATAAGCAGCAAATTTACCAAATTCAACATTAAGGAGCAGGAATTTGCAACCTGTTCGAACACACTGTCAGAACTTAAACTGTACAGTAAACAGTAAAGCAACGTCACTCTCTTGGCAAAAGTAATTTGAGATACTTTCTTACCAGTTTTGCCGAGTTAGGGGGCACAGTGCAGCCAAGGCATTCTTTCTAAATGACCTGTGTCTTGTCAAGTTTCCCATCTTTTAAAAAAAAAAGCCAAAATAATTCCCAACACCTGATTTAAATGTTTTAGGTGCTTCAAAAATCTCCTACAACTGCTTGCGCCATAGTCAAAATAGATTTGTTGCGGTATAAATGCACTTTCAGGCCTCCGTCCGGGGTCAATGTGCATCAGAAAAAAAAAATGATGCAAGCACGTAACGACCATGATTTCATTCGTCAATTGAATCGATGCACACGGAATGAATCGATACACTCACATCAAGCACATTTGTATTTACATACCGAATCATATCGATTAATCTCCACATCCTTACTGCAATGCTGCACAAAAACACCACAATGCTGCATAAAACTACTGATTGTGGCCACACACCTTGTACTGGACTCGTCCGCGGCTCTTAGTTACAGTTTATATCTTTTTATCTCTGTGCAATCCTCAGGTGGAACCCAACCTGCTTCTTAAACTAAAGCTAAAGTGGATCAGAGCTTCTGTGTGAAAACACTGGAAGCATCATCTGAGAAGAAAAACTTCCACTGTGGTGCACATTCAACACGACATAATTCATCATACCGAGCGTGTTCCCTGTGTGGAATGTGGTAACACGCCCAGATGCACGAAACACATACCAAAGTGGCTAGAGTGTGTCCTCTGTTCTGTATGTGTTAACACACCTAGGTGCACATACTGATGTTTCCTGTCTCAGCCCCTGCATGGGCAGTGTTTATTCCTGCTATACAGTGTTTTTGTACAGAGTTGCAGTGTGTTTGCGCACAATATTCCTTTTCTCATCCGTCGCAATGTCCACACCACAATCCAGTCTATTCTACTCAGACTCTGAAAACTCAAAAAATTTGTTGAAACATTTATTCTCTCCTTTTCAGGGTTTATTTTAATTCTTCTTCTTTTCCATACCTTTTGTCTTACTCTGAAGATGTGATTGATTTATTTGAATTGTTTTCATTCATGTGAAAACACTCAATTTTTTAAAAATAGTACTACAGAAAGTTATTAAAACAAACTTTAAACTCTGTATATTCTCGAGAGTTGAGTAATTCATCACAGCAAACATTTACTGACTCGTTACTGTGGTGTCATAACTCTACAACGTCCTATTTTCAGTTACTGATGAATTTATAACAAAATTATTTTTACAAAGCTCACACATTCTTATTGTTCATTTTCTGGATTTGTCATATTTATTCTCTGGATTGTAAAAACCATCACTATTGTTATTTGGGCTCAACTAAAGCAAATATAATATTAATATGTCCACAAATCATGTGCAATAACAACTCTTTTACAAATCCCTGCACTAATGTCACCTTACCACACCTAAACTCCATTTCACATATTGTAAAGAAGATGCTCCTATCTCCTTTTCAATCCCAATCACGTTTATATATATGCATATGTGTATAGGTATGTATGTGCATATGTGTGTGTGTGTGTGTATATATATATATATATATATATATATATTTCTACCCCATTTCTTATGTCTCGTACTGTTACAAGTATTATTATTATTTCTTATCCTTGCACACGCTGTTTGATGATCATTTTCCTCTACTTGCACCCATCTTGTGTTTTTTAAGAGCTGACGTAATGTGAATTTCTCCTCTGTGAGATCAATAACGTTTATCTTTATCTTTAATAATTATTATCACTGAGGCATTCCATCTAAATAAAGGATATTACTTTTTTGCCCCCAACTATTTCCATGTGGTTTTTAATGTTTTATGGTTTGGAGTTAGGTCCTGATAATAATCTTGCCTTAATTTATTAGTTTTTAGGACTGGAAGCAATTTGTGGTTGAGTGTTGCTCAAAGAAGGTTCGATCCACCACAGCAGAGGAGGATTAATCCACTGGGATTTTAACTTAAAAGGTCAGCCCGCTCCATCCTTTGATGACACTTATTGCAAAAATATTAAAGATAGAATAAACAAAATCCCAAAAAAGGAAAAAAAAAAAAAACTAAACCACTTATGTCTGAAAAACAAAAACCACTGAGAATTCATCTGTGATGAACAAGTTAAATCATTAATCAGCAGATGTTACTTTTCTGTCACCTGACTAACCCAGTCAGAACTGCTGAATGAAAATGCAAACCTGGGTTTCACAAACAGAAAGGTCAAAGGTCAGGTCAAGCTACAGAAGCAGAAGACAACAGCTAATCCGCTGGAACACGTTTTAACAGAGCGGTCACAACGCTACGCCGGTCAACACAAACCCAAACACGGCATGCCGGACCGCCACTCTTCCTTAATTTAGGCCAAACAGTCCGGTGAAGCACATCATCCAAAACTGAATGTGCACGAGCGAGCAGGTGCACGTGCACTTACACAGAACCCAGCAGCAGAAATCACATCCTGAGCCAGCGTTCCACAGCATGGACCAATGAGAGCTGACCCTCCTCCAGGACACATTCACACTCACGCCGGCACTGCTTTAAAGTTCTCCAATGAGAGATATGTGGGAACAAAGCTTTATTTGATGCATTTGGCTCCAACCCTTTTTTTCAAGGATGAATGTGTGATATTTTTGTAAAGCTTCTGTTGAGTCACTTCAAGACTAAAACACGACTGTGCAGTAAGAATCAGCTCTCAAAAACCAGAAAATTAGCCCGAGCTCAAAGCAGCCATTGTGGTTCTGGATGGACTGAACACTATTTGTTTACGAGCTGAGCGTGACAACAAAAGGAGAATTGTCATCCAGCGTCTATTCACACAAACTCTTCAAACTGCCGCCACAAATGCGCCGTGTTAACCACAAACGCAGCATCACCGGCGTTAATGTGGCCTCCTTCGCCATCCGAGCAACATCACCGCACACCTGTAACACCTTCCACCCTGAGAAACGCCACAATTCTTCAGATGCGTGAGGAGGAAAGCAGCTTGTCAAAACACCAGCACTGAAAGCTGCAATGAAAACTGAGACTCCTCAGCGCCTCCTCCCAGGCGCCACCACTCGTCACATTCTTTAGCAAAGTGCATACATACAAAGAGAACTGAAGGCAAATGGATTTTATGACGGGAAATCCATTTGCAAAGGTTGACAAATATGCGGCTGGTTTCCTTTGCCAGGCTGAGATTATGTTTTGTAAGATTTCATGCTGACAAAAACGTTTTGTTATCAAATTTAAATGGATTGGTCGAGCTGCTGCAAAAATGATGAAGCACAACAGTTGTCATTTCACCATAAAAACCTGAAAATTCTTAGCACTTTTAGTCATTCAAAATAAATAAATAAACAGTTTTTGAACACAGCATGCAGCAAAAAAATCGGTTTCCAAAAGACGCGTATTCTTCAACGAGTCACTGCATAAAACCCACCCCATATGAGATAAAAGAGTTGTGACTGGCCTATTTCTGGCAGAAAAGAAATGGCTATGAAGGGCTTTTGCAAAACAAATTTATTCTCAAAGTGAATTATAGCTCTGGGTTACTAAACTGGGATATAACAATCTGACTTTTTAAACAAGGATTTTGCTTATTTTTCCAAGTGGATCCTGGTGTTCCCCAGGGATGTGTTCTGGCTCCTACTCTGTTTAATGCTTCCATGGTCTTAGTTTGGGGTAGAAGTGTCCAGTCCAGCAGCTGAGGTGCCTTCTTGGTGAGGGAAGGATTACGGGCCTCGATGTTGTGGATGACGCTGTGATCTTGGAGACAAGGCAAGTGACAACTTAGAGTGTCTGGGCTTATCAGTGTCCTGGATCTAAACAAGGATCCAGGCTTTTGATGACTTCCTGGACTTGGCCACCAGAAGTGTATCTGTGTTCAGTGAACGCTTTGAACTTGAAATATCACATATCAGCAGTGACGTTCCAAGTCTCTGGGTCCTCAGACTGAGGGTGAGAGACACCTGGAAGAGCTTGTGGAATCACGTTTTTAAGAATAGCTCTCAGTGGATGCCAACAAGAACTTTACCGCCCCGTCCAAGAAAAATGAAAAACAACACACAGACAGAGAGAGATAAAAAATGCCGAAGTGGTTCCATCCCTTTTGAAATGCCTACGGCTGTGGTTCTACTGAGAGAAGTATTATACACATCTATACATTCCAGCTGAGGGCGCACCCACCCTCCTTGCAGAGAGGGGGAGCCGCCTTGACAGTGATGACACTATCCAGAAAACATGAAACTACTATTGCTGCATGTGACAACAGGTGGCTGCAATATCAGTCGCAGTGTGGACAGAAATGTTAGCAAACACACGTTCTTGGGTCCTGGTTGGATTTTTGACAGTGATATGCGCACTGCAAAGTGCAGAATGCACACCCCAGGGCATTATGGGGAAGATCCAAACTGACAAGCAATGAAGACATCAACGTCTGCACTGTGGTTAATTTAGTCCCTTAAAAATATAAAGACAAAAATGACAAGCGATGACAAAGAGTCGATGCTGTCTGGAAAATGCTGCCCTTTAAAGCTGCCCACAAATATGTGTTTCTCTCCATGATTATGAAGAAACTAACAACAGCCAATCGCTACTTTTAACCAAACTACAGCGAGAGTGCCATTCTTAATGCATATAAAAAACACATAATTAGCCACATGTGGTGTTTATAACAGTGTGGTTTAAAAAATGATGAAGCATGTGAGTGCCACAAGTGTGTCTCCCTCTTCTGGTGGAAGGAATGAAGTGTCTGTAATCAGGGCTTCAACATTCTGTATCCTTAATCAGGGTTTAGTCAACCCATGAGAAAGCCCAACGTCAGCTACTCATGCTCATGGAAAGTCACTTCTCATTATGACAAGAGTGAAGACCTGTCGCTATGGCAACACAGGAAAAAAACAAAAACCCCACACACGGTAGCCATGAGGCCGAAAGCGCTTTCTTTATAGGCTGGTGGATCTGGTGGAAAAAGAACATTTCTGCCAAAGTTAAGCAATACTCAGACTTTATAAAAGTGGGAATACCTCAATATATGTATTTACACCACATTTTGTTGGTGTAATCAATAAGTATGAGCTTTAATTTCCAAAATAAAGAGTTTCCTCATGGAAACAGTTTCATTCTGTTCTGCAGTTAGGACAGAAACATATTTAGGAAAGTGAAACTACTTACAACACAGAACATTCACTGTTTAACTTGGAAGTGCAATAAAAGCCAATAAAGACAGACAGTGGCATTTATTGGAGCACATACTGTTGTGAAAGTGTAGGAACACGGACCCACAACAGGGGGCGCAAATGAACGGACAATGGAGAAGGTAAATAACAAGGTTTTACTGTTGTGGAACGTGCACAACCAATACAACAATTGACAATTTGGGGTTAAACCAAATTCCACTGGTGTCGTGTGGGCAGGCTCGAAGGTAGGAGACGTCCGTCCAAGTCGAACCGGAACCACCCAGATTTCCTCTGCCACCGAACCCTGGAAGTACTGGAACCGCCAAGTCCCGAATTCCCAGGTGGCCACTGCCTCCGCTCGTCGGATCCGGTACTGCTGGCAAGAGAACAAACACACTGGTGTGGATGCGGCTGCACCCAGTAACACAGAGAGGGGAGAAGCCGTCTCCACCTCACGTCACAATACTGCAGGAAGGTGAGTACTTATCGTTGAGTAGACAGCTGTCCTGCAATGCTCAGAAAGGCAATATAATATAGCAGAGAATTGTTACCTCTATCTTAAGGCGATATCTCGGCACTGAGGTGGAGACGCCGTCCTGGTGATATACCTCCGTGCTGAGTGGAGTCAGCTGTGTCCACTGATGGGTGACAGCTGTCACCCTGGCTGCTCTCGTAAGGCGGCAGCGCCCTCTGGTGCCTGGAGCCCGCACTCCAGGCAGGGCGCCCTCTGGTGGTGGTGGGCCAGCAGTACCTCCTCTTCAGCGGCCCACACAACACATACCCACACCAAGGGCCAAGTGTCCACAACATCACAACACACGAAGCTCCACATTCACGCTGAATAGCACAGCGAGAGATCATCAATAATAAAGATTTTTACAATTATCATAGGTGCTGGAGTTTTTAATATTTAATTAAAATACATATAAACATTTATTGTACTGTGTTTAAATACAGGGATGAGATTGGCAAATTTGATTTTCAGAGGAAAATAAGCCAGGGTCCAGGGGCCGCAGGCCCCGGTGGGTCCAGGGCGGAGCCCTGGCCAGGGAGACCAAAGCAAAAGCATTTTTGTTGTTTTAAAACATGTAAATTGCACTAAAATGATATTAAAAACTACTATAAATGCCAGGTGTTCATATCTATAATTCAAACTGTAAGCCCTTACTAAGACCATCTACTGTACATGTGTATTTTTGTGACCAAAATATTTTTTCATAACTAGACTTACTTGATTTTCAGCATTCTCCACTTTCAGCATGGCACACTTGTCAACAAACATACATGTAAGGGCGGGAGAAAGGAAATGGCGGGAGAAAAGCATATATAACCTTTGCGCTGATTGGTCATAAGCTTTGTAATAACCAATGAAAACATGCATAAGTAATAACTTCGACTGTGCTTCGATACCGTCTCGGTTTTTATGATTTGTTGGAGGGAAAACTATCGAATATTGGAAGTTGAAAGACTACACAGTTACCTCCCTTACACTACATGCTCATTGTGCACCTACTTCATACCGGTCACTAATCAGCACAGCGTTACTTCCGCGTTCGGCTGACTGACGGACTGATCGAACTTGCTACGTCGGTGATAACAAACAAAGATACTAATACTAATGAAGTGAATGAAAATATTCACTTCATTAGTATTAGAGTCCACGAACACCATTAGCGGTTAGCATCATCTGCACTGTCACCCATAGTTAGCGTCAGCTGCAGTTAGCATGAGCGGATATGATAACTGTCTGGCATATCTGTAAACCAGGAAGTCAACAATCACATAACAACGTCTTGATGGTTCACCTGAAACCTGGGAAATTAGAAATTCTTTATAAAATGTCATCACTGCACCCAGTGTTGCCACAGTTACTTTGAAAAAGTAACTTACTTACTTTACTGATTACTCAATTGTAAAAGTAACTTAGTTACTTTACTGATTACTCAATTGTAAAAGTAACTAAGTTAGATTACTAGTTACTTTTTTAGTTACTTTTCCCAGCTGCCGACAACAACCCTCTGCCACCTCAACATGACAATGATACCTGTTTTGCCAAAACTCACTTTATAGTCACCCTTTCTTGACTTCAATGAAAATAAATACTTGTTTTATAAAAAGTAAAATAAAGACGTCTTTCTTGACCTCATATTTAACTGTTGACAGCACTGTAACAGTAAAACTTGCAATTTCGAGCCTACATTGTTTATAAAGGTAACTATTAAATTCTAACATTTTTCTAACATTTAAATTCTCTCTAAACATTTTACTTGTTGAAATTATTATTATTTTAAGCAATATTAGTTGTAGTAAAAAACGGCTTCAAAATTGCACCTTTAATCTAGGGGTGTTGTGGGGGAGGGGGCACATCCTTGCCCCATGCCCCCATTCCATCTGGATTCGCCCCTGCTTTGGCGTTTGAGCACAAAGAATGGATAACATTTATTTATGCAGAAAACATGACCAGATTTACAGGTAAGAAAGTTTTATTGCGTTTTCACATCATGTGGTCCTCAGAAAGAGAGTTTAGGTGCATTTGAGTGGAAAATAGTGTTAGTTGTTGACGCGTCGCGGAGGATCAGCTGTTTTTAACGACCAGATACAGAGCGGCTCAGCTCAGAATTCTAAATAAAGGAGGAAAAAAAGTATAAAAATGTCTTTGTAAAGTTCAGTGCAGGTGTGCTGATCACCGCGCTTTAAGAGGTGAGGACGAGTCAAGCAGCTGCAAAAAACCGCGGATTAAAAGCTCACAGCTCGCTTAAAGTGGGCAGTTCAGTCGAACCCCGACCTCCTGCCCACAGACCAAGTTTAATGCTGTTATCGACCCACAATGAAAAATAATAGTAACGCACAGTGACATGGAGAAGTAACTTTAATCTGATTACTGATTTGGAAAGATTAACGCGTTAGATTACTCGTTACTAAAAAAAGTGGTCAGATTAGAGTAACGCGTTACTAAGTAACGCGTTACCGGCATCACTGACTGCACCTTATGACAAGAGTGCTCTGAGAGCACAGTATCACCCGCTGGCTAATGCTGCTTTTGGTACAAGTGTTGATAACATTTCAAGGTATGAGATATTGATTTCAGAATACAGACACCAACTCATGAAACTGACAGTGTCGAGGTTTGTCCATCAAGGGCCAGAGCTCTGGTAAAATGGACCCAACTCAAACAATATGATAACATGCATATTACCCACCTATAACAAGTTTCATAAAATTCCTCCTAAAAATGTGAGTTGATTTCAGAACACTTACACCCTTTTTGGGACAGATGGACGGACTGTGATCCAGGGTGTGCCCTGTCCCCCCCTCACGCCCTATGATCCAGAGTGTGACCCATCTCCTCCTCATGCCCTATGATCCATGCTGTGACCCGTCGCCCCCTCATGCCCTGTGATCCAGGTGACCCGTCCTCTCCTCACGCCCTATCATCCAGGGTGTGACCCGTCCTCTCCTCACACCCTGTGATCCAGGTGACCCGTCCCCTCCTCACGCCCTGTGATCCAGGTGACCCATCCTCTCCTCACGGAGTATCATCCAAGGTGTGACCCATTCCCCCTCACGCCCTGTGATCCAGGTGACCCGTCCCCTCCTCATGCCCTGTGATCCAGGGTGTGACCCGTCGTCTCTTCACGCCCTGTGATCCAGGGTGTGACCCGTCTCCTCCTCAAGCCCTGTGATCCAGGGAGTGACCCACCCCCTCCTCATGCCCTGTGATCCAGGGTGTGACTCATCTTCTCCTCATGCCCTGTGATCCAGGGTGTGACCCGTCTCCTCCTCAAGCCCTGTGATCCAGGGAGTGACCCGCCCCCTCCTCATGCCCTGTGATCCAGGCTGTGACTCGTCTTCTCCTCATGCCCTGTGATCCAGAGTGTGACCCGTCTCCTCCTCAAGCCCTGTGATCCAGGGAGTGACCCGCCCCCTCCTCATGCCCTGTGATCCAGGCTGTGACTCGTCTTCTCCTCATGCCCTGTGATCCAGGGTGTGACCCGTCTCCTCCTCAAGCCCTGTGATCCAGGGAGTGACCCGCCCCCTCCTCATGCCCTGTGATCCAGGGTGTGACTTGTCTTCTCCTCATGCCCTGTGATCCAGAGTGTGACTTGTCTTCTCCTCATGCCCTGTGATCCAGCGTGTGACCTGTCTTCTCCTCATGCCCTGTGATCCAGAGTGTGACCCGTCTTCTCTTCACGCCCTGTGATCCAGAGTGTGACCCGTCTTCTCCTCATGCCCTGTGATCCAGCGTGTGACCCATCTTCTCCTCATGCCCTGTGATCCAGGGTGTGACCCGTCTCCTCCTCAAGCCCTGTGATCCAGGGAGTGACCCGCCCCCTCCTCATGCCCTGTGATCCAGGGTGTGACTTGTCTTCTCCTCATGCCCTGTGATCCAGAGTGTGACTTGTCTTCTCCTCATGCCCTGTGATCCAGCGTGTGACCTGTCTTCTCCTCATGCCCTGTGATCCAGAGTGTGACCCGTCTTCTCTTCACGCCCTGTGATCCAGAGTGTGACCCGTCTTCTCCTCATGCCCTGTGATCCAGCGTGTGACCCATCTTCTCCTCATGCCCTGTGATCCAGAGTGTGACCCGTCTTCTCTTCACGCCCTGTGATCCAGGGTGTGACCCGTCTTCTCTTCACGCCCTGTGATCCAGGGTGTGAGCCGTCTTCTCCTCACGCCCTGTGATCCAGGGTGTGACCCGTCTTCTCCTCACGCCCTGTGATCCAGGGTGTGACCCGTCTTCTCTTCACGCCCTGTGATCCAGGGTGTGACCCGTCTTCTCTTCACGCCCTGTGAGCCAGGGTGTGACCCGTCTTCTCTTCACGCCCTGTGATCTAGGGTGTGACCCGTCCCCGCCTCACATCCTGTGATCCAGGGTGTGACCCGTCTTCTCTTCACGCCCTATGATCCAGGGTGTGACCCGTCTTCTCTTCACACCCTGTGATCCAGGGTGTGACCCGTCTTCTCTTCACGACCTGTGATCCAGGGTGTGACCCGTCCCCGCCTCACGTCCTGTGATCCAGGGTGTGACCCGTCATCTCTTCACGCCCTGTGATCCAGGGTGTGACCCGTCATCTCCTCACGCCCTGTGATCCAGGGTGTGACCCGTCTTCTCCTCACGCCCTGTGATCCAGGGTGTGACCCGTCATCTCTTCACGCCCTGTGATCCAGGGTGTGAACCGTCTTCTCCTCACGCCCTGTGATCCAGGGTGTGACCCGTCTTCTCCTCACGCCCTGTGATCCAGGGTGTGACCCGTCTTCTCTTCACGCCCTGTGATCCAGGGTGTGACCCGTCATCTCCTCACGCCCTGTGATCCAGGGTGTGACCCGTCTTCTCTTCACACCCTGTGATCCAGGGTGTGACCCGTCCCCGCCTCACGTCCTGTGATGACAGGCTCCAGGTCTCTGTGACCCTTGATTGGAATAAGTGTGTATGGAAAATGGCTGGATGGATGAGTTTTGTCAAACATGACCCCTTTAAGTCAAAGGAAAAAGCCTGGTTTTAAGTGTTAAAGATAAAAATGTGCAGATTTGCCTGTTTGATTTCAGCCTGTTGATTTGATTAAAGGACCCCAAAGAAATAAACAGAGATGATTCAGTTACTGACGCTGACATTCATCATTATTCAAACTGGTTGTAATAAACTGACAGTGGGCTCTGGAGCCCCACTCTGGGTCCCGCTGCTTTTGGCCCCGTGGGTTCGTGGAGACGTCACCCCCCCACCCCCTGCAGCGCACGCGCGGATGGAGACGTACCTGCGCAGCACATGCGTCTGTAGAGATGAGAGCCCACTTCTCCGCAGCTCATCTCGTGGATGAAGTTCGTCCGTCGATACACAAAGTCCCGGTCCGAACCGCCGGCCCACAGCGGCACCGGAGCGCGCGCCGAACCCTCCACCTGGGCCATCATCGTGTGCGCTCTGCGTTTAAGCGCAGCGCGCACGACTTTCTTCTTTGAGGGGGGAAAATGTTTAAAAACACCTCCAGTAGTGGCCTGTTTCCTCGCGTGTGCTCGCTGAAAAGTTTCCCTCTCCTCTGTCGGAGGCGCGTGGAGTGGAAAAAGCACGGAGGGCCGTGTCGGGTTGCAGACACTTTGTCACAAGCCCCGCCCACTTCAGCGGTGGACCAGAGCTGCTGCTCCTCATCCCGCACGGGGGAGGGAGGGGGGAGGGACGTCCCCAAACCCGCGGCGCGTGCGTGTCCTCCGCGGTTACATAACACGAAACACATCTCACAGCCTTCAGTGGACACGCGCGCGTGCGAGCCTGGAGTTTCCCATAAATCAAAACTTTACAGCTGCTGCTCATAAATAACGAACACGCGCACGCGCGCACGCAGCTGTCTGGATGTGAGCAGCGCACAGATGTTTCACATTCAGGAGCAGGTTCTGACAGATTACAGATTACAGATTACAACGAGCACTAAAGGAACAACAGCATCTATAAGAAGTCTGTGGGGGGGGGCATCTGTATGTGGATTTGGCAGCTGTTTAACGCCGGAGGCCATTCCAGAGAACTGGCACACGTGGTGTTGAATCATGAACCTCGTGCACTCCACAGTGTCCACACAAACACTTTAACACATGAAGCTCATTTCTGACAGGAGAAAAAATAAATAAAAAGGTCACAACTGTGGGACAACATTTAGACTTTTAAATTTTTTTAAATTAAAAAGTCAAAATGTTTACTTTCTAAGTCGTAATTATTAGTGACAAAGTGACAAAGTTTTTTAATTCGGCACACAAAATATTCAAATAGAAAAAAATGAACAATTCCACAAACAAACACAGACAAAACTAGTGAGTCCGAAAGGGTGTGGGCTGAAGCAAAGCTTATTAGCGCCCACCCCTGCTAGTACAAGTCCAACAATTCTAATCAGTCATATTTACATAAATATAAATTCACTACTACATGTCGACACACAGACATACACATCAATATACTATTCACTTATAATTATATTTATATAGTACCAGATCATAAGAAAGTCGAATCAAGGCACTTTACACCAGTAAGGACTAACCTTACCAACCCCCAGAGCGAGCACTAGGCAACTGTGGTGAGAAAAAACTCCCTATAAGGAAGAAACCTCAAGCAGACCAGGCTCTTGGGGGTGACCCTCTGCTTGGGCTGTGCCACATATACCTATATACATACGTATATACTTTACAAACATAAATATATACATACATATACACAGTCACTTATATACATATACATATACACCTACCCATATCTATATATCTACATACGCATATACATACCCACACATTCAAATATACAATAAGTCCCACTTATAAATTGAACATTCCCTATAAATCAAATTATATTTGCTTCTTTATGATACTTAGACATAATGTTCTTTTTGAGTAGTTTCTTAAATCTCACTAAGGTACTACTCATTCTAACCTCTGTTGAACATTTGTTCCATTTCCTCACCCCAACCACAGACACACAAAAACCCTTTACATTTGTTCTTACTGGTGGTTTCATAAAAATTGCACAACCTCTTAAACTATATCTGGATTCCCTCAATCGGAACAGACTCTGGACATGTCTCGGTAAGGCTTGGTTTTTCGCTCGAAATAAAGTTTGAATTGTAATGTAATCGACCAAATCAATGAATTTTAATAAATTTAAAGACACAAATAGAGAATGAGTTGGTTCACGATATTGTTTATTGCAGATGATTCGTATGGCTCGTTTTTGCAAAAGGAATATTGGATTGGTATTTGATTTGTAAGTGTTTCCCCATGACTCAACACAATATGTCATATATGGTACCATCAGAGAATGATATAAAGTAAGTAACCCTTCTTGCGGCAGTAGGTCTTTGGCTTTATACAAAATGGCTATAGTTTTTGACAATTTTGATTTCACATAATTTATATGTGGTTTCCAGCTAAGTTTATTATCAATTATAACACCTAAAAATGTATTCTCTGTTACTAACTCAATTTCCTTATTGTTTATAGTTAAATTTTTACATTTGGGTGCCTGTTTATTTCCAAATATAATACATTTAGTTTTCCCAAGGTTGAGTGACAACTTATTAGCGTCAAACCAAACCTTAAATTTTTCCAGTTCTTTCTCCACTATGTCCAGAAGCTGTTCAAGATTTTCACCGCTACAGAACACAGTTGTATCATCCGCAAAAAGGACACATCTCAGTGAACTCGACACCCAACTTATATTATTTATATAGATTATAAACAACAAAGGACCCAGCACTGAGCCCTGCGGCACCCCACATGTGACATCCCTGAGTTCAGAATTTGTATTATTGAATTGAACATACTGAAATCTGCCTTGTAAATAACTAGCTATCCATTCATATGCCAGACCTCTGATTCCATATTTCTGCAGTTTACTTAATAGTATTCCATGGTTAATTGTGTCAAACGCTTTCTGTAAATAAAATAAACACCTATTGTGTATTGTTTATTGTCAATTGCAGTTGCTATACTTTCCACAAAGTCCATCAAAGCATGTGATGTAGTTCGAGACCTTCTGAATCCATATTGTTCTTCACAAATGATGTTATGCTTCAGTAAATAATCATTTAATCTTTTAGCAAATATTTTTTCCAAAATTTTGGAAAATTGTGGCAGGAGTGATATAGGTCTATAATTAGAAAATGTGTGTTTGTCACCAGTTTTAAACAGAGGAATTACTTTGGCTATTTTCATTTGAGAAGGAAATTTACCAGTACTTAGTGACATATTGCAAATATAATTGAACGGTTTTACTATACAATCAACTTTTTTTTAATAAAGCCATATCCAAATTATTAAAATCAGTCGATTTCTTACTTTTTGAACCATGAACCAGATCAAGTATTTCCCTTTCATGAGTACCACCAATGAACATTGAAACAGATTTGTTAAACGTTGAATTATTTACCCAGAAGTTATTAGTTGATGAGTCAGTCTTACTGGCAAGATTTTTACCCACATTAACGAAGTATTCATTAAAGTGTTCAGCAATAGACTCGTCGTTATCAATCATGATGTAGTTGTTACTCTGAAAAAATGAAGGATAATCTCTAGTTACTCTATTCTTTTTTACTATTTCATTTAATATGTTCCATGTGTTTTTGATGTTATTTCTATTTTTGACAAGTAACTCATTATAATATGTTTTTTTACTGAGTCTCATGATATTGATTAACTTATTCTTATATGTTTTATACTTACTTTCAGCTTCCTTAGTTCGTAGTTTTATGAAATGTTTATATAGTACGTTTTTCTTTTTACATGCCCTCTGAAGTCCCTTAGTTATCCATGGTTTGTTGCTATATTGATTTCTATATATTTTGTCAACAAATGGACAGTGTTTATTATACAAACTGGAAAAAATGGAAATGAAAGCATCATATGACCTGTCAACATCATCAACAAAAACATCTGACCAATTCTGACTTGATAAATCCTCCCTTAAATTATCAATTGTTTCAGGTGTTACTTTTCTACTCATGAATTTGATATTGCTTCGATACATACAACAACCCTCCAATGCAAAGACTGAGAAAACTGGCAAGTGATCACTGATATCACTGACCAGTAGTCCCCCACTAAGATTACCGGATATAACGTTAGTTAAAATATTGTCAATGAGAGTTGTTGAGTCCATAGTTATTCTGCTAGGATGAATGATGGTTGGAAACAGTCCTAAACAGTACAAGGTGTTTATAAATGAGGTAATTTGTGGATGATTGTGAGGGTTTAAAAAATCTATATTGAAATCTCCACAGACAAATAAATGCTTATTTCTGTTGATTTTGTTGTACATTCCTAAGATAATGTCTTCAAAGGTGTCAATATTTGTCCCAGGAGCTCTGTAAATGCAACTAACAACTATGTTTTTGGAGTTTATAGATGTCATTTCTATGGTAACACATTCCATGATGTCCACTGTAAATGACATGTTGTTAATGAGTTTACAGTTATAATCTGACCTTACAAACAATGCAACGCCTCCGCCCCTTCTCGTCTGACTATTAACCAGGAACAATTCATAACCATCAAGATATACCAGATCTTTATTATCCTCATTTAACCATGTTTCTGAAATTGCAATAACTGAAAAACGTTTTTTGGATGTTTTCAAACAATGATTAATAGTGGACAGATTACGAGAAAGACTTCTGCTGTTGAAATGTATAACTGAAAAATTTTCATCATTGATTTTATAATTTTTGAATTGTTCTTCTGTAAAATATTTGCACTGTCTCACAATATTCTCACTGAAAAAGGTATCAGGATCATTTTCAGATTCGAAGGGGTGGTTAGCAGAGTTATTATAATTAAATGTATCTAGACAGAGCTCCTGGGCAGAAATAAACGGATCATTATCCTTAGTCATTATGTCTCTCTTGTCTCCGGGTGTAGATGATGTGGATGAGTGGGTTGCTCCAGTCTGCATCATGGTGCTGCGATGTGTTTGAGTCCTCATACCTATTGTTCATATTTGTCCAGCTCCTCGATGTTCCTTATTGCCATGACTTTTGCTTGTTCTGGTGATCCGTTCAGTTTGATGAACATTTTACAGTTTGAAGTCCATGTGTGCTGGATTTTTCCCTGTTTCTTTAAGAAGCGTGCTTTCCTGGCGATGTCAGCATTCCGTTTGGTGAGATGTTCATTGATGAATACGTTTGTCCCTTTCAGTTTTCTTCCTTGTTTTAACAGTGCTGTTTTGTGTTTTCTGTTGATGAATCTCATGATGACGGTTCGTTTATCACCGTCATTTCTCCGGGGCAGAGGGTGGCACGCTTCAATGTTATTTAAATCCATTTCTATACCTTTAGATAGGAGGAAATCAGCAACCTGTTTTTCCACAGAGCTGACCTCCTGTTCACTGGGCTCCCCTCCGCTCTCATCTGTTACCGCCCGTGCGTAGGACCGTGGTTTGATGTGAAGACCTGTGATGATGCCGTCGTTGATTCTGGTGTACTGCTCCAATTCAGCCACTCTATTTTCCAGCTGCACCAGATCTTTCTCGGCGTTCTGGAGCCGTAATGCCTTCACCTCCTCCACCAGATCCATGATTGATTTCTGTTGCTGCTTCACAACAGAAATCTCCTCTGATAGAAAGTCCAGAGATTTTTTAATATCGTCACCTTCCTCCGCTGTCAGAACCTTCTTAGGCCCCATGGTCGGCTTATGAGCAGCTTGTCGATCGCCGATGTTAACAGCCTGCGTTGTTTGTCACCGGGATGGATCTGCACTGCGCTGGTGCCACGCGGCCTCGCTGTTTCCGCGCTGATGGATCCGCGGTGGCTGCACGAGGCCTCGGGGAAGCGGCACTCGTGACGCGCGGCTTTAATGACGCAGCGCGCGGCCTCAGTGAATTCACCACGTTGGGCGGGCCTCGGACGTTAGAAAAGTTGAAAGACAAATGTTAGTTTTCATCATTTGACTCAAAGTCAGTTTTGGTGTAATTAATTTGATTGTGTAATTAACAATAATATTTAAAGGCAACCTGCTGTGAAGTAGAAGAAGTGATGCATCAAAAATGTTATTTTTCAACAAGTTCGGTTCCGTAGTTTTTGAACAATCCTGCAAAACAAATCCAATCTGAGCCCAAATCAGTCCGGTGAGGTTTTGAATGCAACAGCACCAAGAGGCACTCAAAAAAAAAAAGAAAAAAAAGAAAAAAAAGAAAAAGAAAAACCAGAGCTGACAGACAAACTGAAGCCAACATGTCAGCAGCAGAATGTTTCATGACAGAAGAATGTATCATGTTACTTCTCATTCAACATTCTGTTCTTACAGCAAAGTGCAACAGACACACACACACACACACACACACACACACACACACACACACACACACACACACACACACACACACACACACACACACACACACACACACACACACACACACACACACCAGCATACGAACGTAAACTCTGTGTTAAACCTTATTTCAGAAAAGATACATTTATTGCAGAGTAAACTAAATTTTGGTACAAAGTGTCTCTGTTTCTTCCTGCTTTGAGAAATCAACAGAAACCAGAGCCGTGAACAGAAGTGCCAACAAATCTGGCATATTCCCTAATTTCCTGATTCCCAAACTGGGGTCACCGAGTCAAGGTTGTTTTTTTTGTTTTGCAAAGGCTATACACCCAACCGTTGGGCAGATAAATATAATGTCTTATCTTATTCGCCCAACTGTGATCGTGTACTTGACATGTTTTGTGCATCTAAACTACGTTTTTTACACCACTTTTTAAGGCTCTATTGCGGCGTATGTTTGACACATTTAATGGCGCCGTCTTTAACTACTGCGAAAACACCGCAATGGATGAAAACAGACAAACTTCATAAGCATTTTGAACAGAAGCCTGTTAACAACGACGAAACAGTTTTTGAACAAAAAGCTGCTTGTTGGCTGTAAGATGGTGTTAGTTTGACACTGTTCCCTGGGTGTGATGAGCCAAACAGAACCACTTTAGATCACAGCTCCTCCGCGGGCTGCGAACTCTCCCGCAGCCGGCGAAAAAATATCTGCCATTTTTCCCTCCCGCGTTGAAATCGGAAGTGACCTTACAAGCGCGCTCATTGGTCGGTTGTGGTTGGACGTATATGTTCGCGTATTTACTTTATTGACCCAACAGTTGGGCGTATAGCCACTCCGCTTTTTTTTTCTTTGTTGCAAAGAGATTGTCAAAATTTAAAGAGCACATGTTAAGCAAAGTCATAGTAACTGACTTACTGGTCCTTCATTTTCTATACCTGCTTACGCCAATTAAGGGTCATGAATGGGGGGGGGCTGGAGCCCATAACGGTGGTCATAGGGCGGGGGGGGGTACTCCCTGGACAGGACACCACTTCACCAAACCTGCATGTCTTTGGAGGGAACCCACAAAAACATGCAAACTCCACACAGAAAAGACCGGCTGGGACGCGATCCCACAACCTTCTTGCTGTGAGGCATCAGTGCTAACCACTGATCCACTGTGCCACCTGCTGCTTGGTCAATCAAAATGAAGTAAAAAGATCAGGGGTTTTTTTTTGGAACCAAAGTTGGAGGCAGGGGAGGGGGGGCTGCCTTTAGATACAAGTAGGGGGCTCCCAAACAAACAAATAATAAAAAAATAACCCACTGTGAGATATGTTCCAGTGAAAGTCATGCTGGGACACTGTGGGCCATGTTGTCATTCCCCAGATTGTTTTCATTTTTCTCATATCTGATGAAAGATGAGCAAATCATCCTCTCTCCTCACGCCTGTTATTATCACAGCTGTGAACATGAGTCACAGCCACGAGCACAAAACCCACAGCGTGCTGGATGGCATCTGATCACACAGCGTCGACATCCTGGATCCTCCCTGAACGGTGGAGCAGGTTTGGGTGGGACCCACAGCCCTTTTTAGTAACAGTTTATCTTAGGATCACATAATAACCATTAGTTAACTGGTAAATAAGGCCTTTATCAGTCCTTATGCAATGCTTATTAACATTATTAGCCGCTAAGTAAGTAAGCCCTGTCGGCTTTTTTTTCACTCGGGGTCACCACAGCAGATCTGAGGTGGATCTGCATGTTGACTTGGCACAAGTTTTACACCGGATACCCTTCCTGAAACGACACCACATTACATGGAGAAATGGTATGTGCTCATAAATCAAAATAAGACTTAAAAAGTTCTCATTTTGGTTCCAAAATTTAGCTTTTTAAAGTAAAATTTTAATTAACAAGTCAAAATGTTTACTTAATGAATTATTGACTGACTGAAAGTTTCGGACCTGAAAAACAAACAAATAAAGAAGAAACAAACAACGAACACAGAAAAGCAACAAATCACAATAAAGACAAACAAAAGAATAATGTGTCTTAAAGGGATAAGGTAGAAGTGTCTGCTTATTTGAACTGGATCATGCTTGGACATTGCTTGAGTTCTGTCCCTAACCTGTTCCACAGCTTCACTCCACAAAACTTTTTTAGTGTTGTACGAACCCATAGATGTTTTAGTTTATAGTCCCCCATCAGATTATAATCCCCTTCTCTGTTAAAAAACAATGGCTACATTTACATGCCGTTAATATTCGGGATAAGGTCAATATTCCGGTTTCTGAATCATTAGGAATAACCCATTTACATGCTTAAGCAGACAGAGGTACTCCTGTATACATGGTCATTGTTATCATTTGGAATATCCCCATCTAAACAGCAATGCACGTCTTCCACCGGTGCTTGATTTAGTCTGCCGTTCGTGCAAATCTTGCTTCGCGTAACTTTTCAGCCACGTTCTTGTAAATGTCGCTATCTCGGTACTTTCTACCGTCAATAAAATACATTATATTCATGTCTTTCACAATACTAATGAAGTACTCGGTTTCCTCCTCGCTCCAGACGTGTGGTGCTGTTCTGTCACGTCTGGATTTCCCCATGCTTGTTTATCTCTGCTTCTGTGGTGTCCGGTGGGTTGCGTGCGCCGTATACAAGTACGAGGGCTGTCAATAAAGTATAGGTCCTTTTTATTTTTTTCAAAAACTATATGGATTTCATTCATATGTTTTTACGTCAGACATGCTTGAACCCTCGTGCGCATGCGTGAGTTTTTCCACGCCTGTCGGTGACGTCATTCGCCTGTGAGCACTCCTTGTGGGAGGAGTCGTCCAGCCCCTCGTCGGAATTCCTTTGTCTGAGAAGTTGCTGAGAGACTGGCGCTTTGTTTGATCAAAATTTTTTCTAAACCTGTGAGGCACATCGAAGTGGACACGGTTCGAAAAATTAAGCTTGTCCTTAAGGCTTCCAACGGAGGTGTTTTTCCTGTGGCGGAGCGTCGCAGCGGCTGCGTCCCGACGCTGCAATCCATCCGCACGTCTTTCATTAAAAAAATCTCCTTTAACAGTGGAATATCCAGATAAAATGCTGAAACCGACTTCTTCTGAAACTTCTCTGTTCTCTCACGACGTCCTGGATCAATAGAGCCTGAAATGTGGAGGTTTTCAGCTTGAAACAGGCTGACGACGGCGCCTGAGAGCGCTGCACGACGTCTACGCTCCGTGGGAAGTCCTTAAAGCGACAGTATCACCTCAAAATCTCTCATCAGCCGTTAAAATTTTCACCGAAAACCAGCTTAATTTTTCGAACCGTGTCCACTTCGATGTGCCTCACAGGTTTAGAAAAAATTTTGATCAAACAAAGCGCCAGTCTCTCAGCAACTTCTCAGACAAAGGAATTCCAATGAGGGGCTGGACGACTCCTCCCACAAGGAGTGCTCACAGGCGAATGATGTCACCGACAGGCGTGGAAAAACTCACGCATGCACACGAGGGTTCAAGCATGTCTGACGTAAAAACATATGCATGAAATCCATATAGTTTTTGAAAAAAATAAAAAGGACCTATACTTTATTGACAGACCTTGTAGTTGCTGTACTCAAAAGACTAAGATTCATTGCGGATAGGACATGCGCAGAACACAAAATAATGTTCCTTTCTATGGGGATATTCCGATGCTCGTTTATATGACCTGATATTCGGGTTAGAAAAGGAGTAACCCAGGGGTCATATTTGGGTTTTTAAAAACCGGAATATGTTATGTGTCGGACGCAGCTCGGAGAACCGACCAGCGTTTGAAGGACCCAGTATGAAATAAGCAGAGCACGGTACAATGGCTAACTGAATTTAATACATAACAGTGAAAATATAATAACAAAAAGGTGCGGCCTGGCGTGGTGCGCTCCCAGCAGCGCTAACGGTCTGGAGCCAGAAGCTGTTTCGGACCCAAGGACCCCGCCGACACCCCCCAGGTGGCCGCAACAACCGAGTCTGTGAAAGAAGGAACCATTATGTGAGTCCACACTCTACACACAGAACACTTAAAGGTGTACAAACAGCAAACACTTCCTGGCTTGATTACTGATCAGCTTCCAAACCTGCAGGCATGGAACATCCAGTTCACAAAACTCCACCGCAGTGGAAGCTGATACATGACTAACAAACAGCTCAATACAATAAGGTGTGAGGGACACCACATTTACTGACTGTATAACTGTTAGTCACAAAATCTAACGTACCTCAGGAAGTGTGCTGACGAGCGTGAGACCTCACCCCCTCCTCTTTCACAGACTGTGCATCAAACCTGGACGTTCTCAGCATCCGCTGCTGATGAGATGGCTCCCAAGACGACGATCTCACCCGTCTGGTTACAAGGTCGAGTCTCTGGCAAATACACACTGTGCACTCCAGTCTTAAATGCCAACATGTTCCAATCCATCCAGATGCACCACAGCTGTGAGTCCTGACGAGTCGCAGGTGATCAGGGTGAGGTCCTGACAGCCTCAGCAACACAGCCACTCAGTCCCAAATGCACGCCACCTGGGAGGAAACCAAAAGAAACAAACCGGCAGCCAGGCCCCCCCAGCCATATAACAGAATATGAGCATATTCGGGTTTTTGCGGGTGTTTACATGGCCGTGCGCAACCGGGTTATTGCTAATATTCTGGTTATGAAAGGGTTATTGGCTGCATGTAAACGTAGTCAATGTTTGAATAAGTGCCTTGGGGCAACTGTTTGTTGTGATTTGGCGCTATATAAAAAAATTGATTGATTGATATTCCCAAGAAGTAGATTATTTGCTGTTTTATACATAATTTGTGCGGTTTGAAAATGAACCAGGTCATTGAGTTTTAATGTTTTTGATTTTAAGAATACTGTTGTGTGTTCTTTGTAACTGGCATTATGAATTATTCTTATGGTTCTTTTTTGCAGTATCAATAGTGAATATTGTGTACCTTCATAAGTACTGCCCCAAACCTCTGCACAGTAATTTAAATATGGTCAAACCAGTGAACAGTAGGGAATGTGGAGTGATTTGTAGTCCAGAATGTCTTTGGCCTGACGGAGTACTGAGATACTCCTTGACAGTTTATTTTGTACATGTTTGGAGTGAGGTTTCCAGTTTATTTTATCGTCTATTATTACACCAAGAAACTGAGCTTCATGAAATTTTCGATATCCACACCATCTTTTTGTGCGTGCACTCGAGTCTCCTTATTACAGTTGCCAAATAACATGAGTTTAGTTTTCCTAAAGTTTAATGATAATTTGTTCTGATCAAACCACCTCTTTAATTTGCACATTTCTGCAGTGATTATAATTATTAGATCAGTTGATATATTTTATCGTTGTGTAGAATGCCAAATATTTGACTGCTTCATATTTTTAGCTCAGAAAGTAATTTTTTGCATTTTTACATCCACCAAGGACATAATAAAATCACCTGCATTTATTTGTCTATCTGTCCGTCTGTTAGCAGGATTACCTCAAAACTACTGCACAGATTTTTACAAAATTTTCACCATATTAGGCCATGGAAAAACCCATTAAATTTTGGAGTTGATCCAGATCCGGATCCAGATTCTGGGTCAAGTTTCACTTCATATACAGCAGTCGTTGAAGGATAAGGTCAAAACTACTTCACAGACTCTCACGAAAATTTGCACCACAGATAGATATTAGGGCATGGAAGACTCCACTGAATTTTGGAGGTGAACCAGATCTGGATCCAGATTTTGGATCAAGTTTCACTTTATATACGCTTTGAAGGATTACGTCAAAACTATTTCAAGCATTTTCGCCAAATTTTCACCATGGATCCATATTAGGCCATGGAAGACACCATTAAATTTTGGAGGTGATCCAGATCTGGATTCGGATTCTGGATCAAGATTTCACTTTACATACGCTTTGAAGGATTACATCAAAACTACATAGATTTTGACAAAAATTTCAATACACAGGCCATGGAAGACTCCATTAAAACTTGGAGGTGATCCAGATCCGGACTGGCGGATGTCAAAAATCTGTGATTGCTCTTGTTTTAATATCAGACTTACTGTTGAATAATTCTTTGTTAATTAGACAATTTAAATTATATAAGATCATGAGGTATTGCTCTCACTTTAGATGCAGTAGTGAATACATGCACAATTAACTACTAATAAATGATAATAATAAATAATTGAACTACAACTAAAACTACAACTAATAAATAATTGAAATGCAACATTATTTTTGCATCAATGACAGTAAAACAACAAAAAGTTTAGTAAAGGCAAAGAAATAACAATAAGTAAGTTAGTTCAACTCAAATATCTAAAGATAACTTATACAAGTGGCTTCTTCAGGGTTTTTTTACCCACTTGGATAAGTGGTGAAATATATTGAAGACCAAGAAGTCCAGTTGCTATCAAATTAATTTTTAGATATATCGCTTACATGCCCAACGTGTTTATCTATAAAAATCATTAAATCTATGTAATGCTATTGAAAATAATTTCTCATTTCTTAATGTTTATAAACAGTCTACAAACTCTTAACAGGTTTCTTTTAAGTGTTTGTTTATTATGTAACACTTTGCTAACAATGACGATAATAATCATATTTGAATTTTCAGAAAATCTGAAGGAAGTTCTGACTGAAATGTGAAAGTCTGACAGCAGCGATGGAGGACGTTACAATGTCAAAGGTCAGAATAGACAGAAGAGATGTGTGCCAGAACTCGGCGCACATAATGGAAGGTGATTTACAGAAACGCATCATTACGAGTCCATTTGTGATGTCGACGCTTTAATTATCCAAACGCCCACACACACACACACACACACACACACACACACACACACACACACACACACACACACACACACACACACACATCTCTGTTCACACACACACACACACACACACACACACACACACACACACACACACACACACACACACACATCTCTGTTCACACACACACACACACACACACACACACACACACACACACACACACACACACACACACATCTCTGTTCACACACACACACACACACACACACACACACACACACACACACACACACACACACACACACACACACACACACACACACACACACACACACACACACACATCTCTGTTCTTTTCCGGTGCTGCTGAAGGAAACTCAAAGGTCTCCTCTAGTTTGTTGTGACGGTATCCAGGATACGCGGCTCGCCGTCTGCAGTGTCGAGTTCACCATCAGCGGACCGCGTGCGGTACTCGGAGCTGTTTATAAACCTGGCTCCCAGGAAAATCCCTTTTACCCACTTTCAACTTGTCCCTGAGTCAAAGGCACCTTGTTGCTGCAGTGAACTAGTTTCACCTCCACAGTCCTCACACTCGACATGTGATGCCATAGATTAGCCATTTGTGCCCAACCACTAATGTAAACAATGAGCACACTTTTACACAGACAGAAATCAATAGCAGCGCCGGTGCAGGCACGCAACAGACGCATTTCAGGAAGGTGAATGTGACCGTTGGTGATGTACAGGGTGTTGACTGGCTGTCTGCACCGCGGCAAGCACGCAGATGAAAGCAGATCTCTTCAAAGGCAAATGAGCTGAATATTGACAGAAGCTAGCGAGATCTCAGAGCCACGGTTTGCAACACAGTGTTTGCCCACAATTTACCAGTTAAATGTCTATTACAGGCAACCTTTACTTAAAAAACACCTCATCTGTGCACAGTTCACACAACACACAAACCAGCCTCTATACTTATACTATGCCCTATACTTATAAACCAGCCATCATGAGATCCAAAAAAAAAAAAAAAAATAGGGTTGATAAATCATACACTTTACTGCCCTGGAAAGGCGGTACAAATCTTAAAACATGGAAACACACACACAAAAATAAAAGACACTGAAAATACCAGCCTTTGTATCACCCTGCTTTTCGTCCAATCAGGAGCCCTCATGTCTCAGGCCCACCAATGACACACCACTATTTTGTGTTACCATGCTATTTACTATTAGCACAAGTGTTGAATGAACATTGTTGGTGTAGTGAGTAAATGAGCTGTTATTAAATGGAGTTGATAATAATTATATGGTTCTTGTTCTTTAATTTTGTTGTAATATGTGACAAATATCTTATTACATGTCTGTTTATGTATCGGATGAGGGCTGATACATCAGAGCATGATACATGGCGTGATATATGAACAGGCATGTGATAAGTTATATACGAAGGTGTATGCATATATATATATATATATATATATATATATATATATATATATATATATACACACACACACGTTTTTTTTCCTTGACACCTAAAAGATGGTCCTTTAGTCACAACAAACTCCTTCGTCACTGTTTTACAAACTGTGCTTATGTGCTTTAGGTGTGTCCTCTTTAACTTCCTTTGAGGGAAAATGTTCACTTTATGATCTTAGACCACTGGAACTGATAAGGAAAAAAGCACAATACTGACCTTAAATTACAGCAAAAAAAATAATAATAATAAATAATACCTAAATATGTGGCATGTCCAGCCTAAAACAATTTAAACCTCCTAAAATTTCACCCAGTTCCCAGCTGTGCAGGTTGGAGTTAGGATATGACCTGAGGCTACATCACTGCACAAGCTTAGCTAAATAGTTTCAGCGCACCTGTCGGCTAAACCGGTTCCTAAAATAACAGACTCGGCGTAAAAACAAATAGCAATGGTCCTGTCAGACATAATTATCTTTTTCTTAGGGTGTGTCCCTGTGACAAGATGTTTGAACAGTAAATCGTGTGTGACGGCGGTCTGTCTGAAGACATGAAGGCAAAGTTGCCAACAGTAATCTTGAGGCTCGCTGGGTAGCATAAGTTGTAATACAACACTTGTCAGAAATTTTTACTTCCTAGTCAGAAAGTTAAATGTGAAGTCAAACTTGTAACAAGGAAACACAGGAATTGTTCCTAAACTCCAGCTTGTAGGTGACGACGTCAGTTTTAGCCATAGACTGTTTACGGGATAAACCCTCCACGGTATCACTCAGAGGTTTTCTGAAGAACTAACTTCCAACTAACCTACGGATAAAATGGTGGAACGCGGGCAAGAGGCGGGACCAATAAAGCCTGAACACACCCAACTATCTGTAGTTATCAAGATAGCTAAGGATTACAAGCTACATAACTTGTTTCAGATGTTTGACTGGCACATATTTTTGTAGACGGGGTGTTGGCTCTAGTAACAGGTAGCTGTGGGTGCGCAGACTAAAAACTATGACAGGCGATTTTTTCCCGTCAGGAACCGCGGCACTATCGGTGCATTCAACGTCACCATGTTACAGATATGAGAGGTGATGGAGTCGTTTTGAGCATGACCCAGAAAAACTCAGGCGTGGTTTTCCATCTTTTGCATTCTGAGAAACTAACATTTCTCAAAGTTGCACCCAATGAGTCAAAACATCACATATTGTTGAGAACATCAGATTATATCAGATATTTGAAAAAAAAAAAATGCTCAGAAAGGACAAAGACTGTCTACTCCACAACAGCTAGTGGCCACTGCTAGCGGTTGTTCCCGGCATGCTATGCTATCATCAACAAAATCAAAATTCCCACTCCGTACAATTGTCATAAATGGGCTATACAGACCTAAACAGTTTTTTTCTTCTTCTTCTTTTTTTTTGCACCAGGTTGTAAGCATGTTTATTTCCACTGTGAAGCTGGAGAATTTAACATGGGGTTCTATGGAAACTGACTGGCTTTTAGAGCCAGCCTGAAGTGGCCATTTAAGGAACTGCAGGTTTTGGCATTTCCAGGTTGTCTTCATTTTTTAGCACCAGAGGTTGGGGCTTGGTTTCAACACGGCCATTTGTAGCGCTAAAAATAACTTTTTTTTGTCAATTAACATTTTGCCCTATTTTGTAGAACATCTAAGAGCTATTGGAAAAATGTACAAGAGATTTGAAATGCATAATGAGGCAAAAGTGAACAAAGTTAATATTGTGTGCAACATTTACAGCAAGTCAGTAGTTTGACTTTGAGAAGAAGCCAAAACAAATATCAGTTTTTATGGACGCACCGTTTATGGAACATACATATAACAAATGGAGATGAAACACGCCAAGGTTACAACAGAGGTGTTCACAAGTCATTTTTTGCAAGGCCACATGAACTCTTGAGTCTTTGAGGGGCAAGTCCATATAAAGTCTCAAGTCTTTGAGGGTAAAGTCCCCGTGAAGTCTGAAGTCTTTGAGGGGCAAGTCCATGTCAAGTCTCAAGTCTTTGAGGGACAAGCCCACGCCAAGTCTCAAGTCTTTGAGGGTAAAGTCCACATGAAGTCTGAAGTCTTTGAGGGGCAAGTCCATGTCAAGTCTCAAGTCTCTGAGGGTAAAGTCCACGTGAAGTCTGAAGTCTTTGAGGGGCAAGTCCATGTCAAGTCTCAAATCTTTGAGGGGCAAGTACACATCAAGTCTCAAGTCTTTGAGGGGAAAGTCCATGTCAAGTCTCAAGTCTTTGAGGGGCAAGTCCAAGTCAAGTCTCAGGTCTTTGAGGGGCAAGTCCATGTCAAGTCTCAAGTCTTTGCGGGGTAAGCTCAAGTCAAGAACAGACAATGTGAGGACCTTCTTGCTGTGAGGCACCAGTGCTAACCACTAAGCCACCGTTCCACCTCACAGTTAAATCTTCAGTTAGCTTCAGCCATATAAGCTAACATTAATGCAGGCGAAAGCTTTTTTGCTAGCAAGAACCCTATATGGAATACAAGATACAAGACCTTTGCTTAAGTCCCTGATCTCATCTCTACCACTACACCACAAATATAGATCTGTTCCCCATCACCAGAGCAGAACTTTAAAACCATCTCTGCTTGAACTCCCTAGTATGGCTAGCATAGGGCTAACAGCAGCTAACCTACCTAGCTAGTTAGACATCAAATTATTTACTGTATTAATAGTTACTTTTTAAATTTTACTCATATGTTGAGTGTTGTTTGAATAAACAATTCAAGTTAAACCTGTAGCTTCTAGTTACCATGTAAACTGTTTGCATATGAAGAAATTCCTTGTGTCCAGTTTAAGCAAACACATCATGCTAAAAGGTGACGCTTATCTTTATAGTTAAAGGAACCAGGCAAAACTGAAGCGGAGTAACACGAGTGAAGCGAACCTCAAACAAGCTTCTTAAAGAACCCTCGACGCACATCTCAGGTTACACCTTCACTAAATAACCATTTTGCTCTTCTGAAGTCCATCGCAAAAGAAAGAACTAAGTAGAAGAGGAAAACTGATGCAGAGGTGTAACCATGAATGACCTCACAAAGTCAAAGAGCGTAGCTGTGATGTCATTAGAGTGCGGCCAGCGCTTACAGGGTTAACTCCGCCGTCTCCAGACGACAGGGAGAAAGAGGGGGGCAGTGAAGAAGCAGAGCTGCACAACCAGAACAAGACAGAGCCGAAGCAACGCACCAGGACAAGCAGTAAAAGGAGAGTGGAGAGAAAAACTTCTACAGACGTTTTAAAGACTTTAGGGTGGTGACGGCAAAGCGTTTCCTTACCTTCCTTCTTGCGTACTCGCCACTGCCAAACAAGGATCAAGGTAACAATGTGTCCCACAACCACCAGGGCTGGGAACACGTTTCCAGGGGGGCTCGTTGGCATCGGGCCTGGCACAGAGTGCAGAGTCCCCGGCTCCGAGACAGGTGGCAGGGCGGGGGTGAGTGGGGTGGGGTGTGGTGCCACCCGGACTTTAAAACAAGAGCACCAGCCAAGTTGTCCTCGACTTTTACGAAAGCGAAAAGAAGGAAGCTCTGCCCTCCCTCCATCCCTCCCTCCTCCTGCCTGTGACTCAGTCCTCTGGCTGAAGTGGCCGCGCTCCCTCCCTACCCGTGCTTTCCACTCCACTCTTCTGTCTGTTATATGAAGCTGCACTCAGGTTAGTTGAGTATAAAGGGTTTTTTTTCCCTGCTCCGCGGCTGAAGTGATGCCACTGGTTCGCTGGCTCCCTGCAGCCTGTCTGCAGGAGTTAATAATACATGAAGTCGGATCAGCCTGGATAAGAAGCCAGATGTCCACCTTTAGCCAAAATTTGCACTTCATTCATTCGGACTCTTGCAGTTGTTTTTCCTGCTGCTGTACGACTCATGTTACGTCCAGGGAGCACCGCCTCTAATCTAACAGTTTATAGTCGAGCTGTACCTCGTGTGTTTATTTTCCCCTCACAGATTCTCCAACAATCAGTCCTCATTATGTAACCTCACTGACGGCTAACTGCTTCCTTATGCTTGGACGCCACATCCAGCGCCTATAAGTTTTCCAGAATCCGATTTTACTGGATTCTCTTTTACCACTGACTGTGGAAAAAACGTCTGGCACACCAGCTGCTGTTGTTAACCCCATGTGTGCGGGTTTTTCTACAACATGAAAGCATTGAAAAGCTCTAAATGAAAATACTTGCTCACCGAGCACCAAGCCACCGAGATTACAAACTCAGAACCTTTTCTCCAACTGTCTGCAGGAGGGCATGCACATGCGCCTGCAGGAACCTGCAGCTCCCTAATTTCCACCGCCAGGAGAGGGCTGACTCTCCACTGTGCAGTCACCCACAGTGCAGCATTATTATTTTCCTTCTTGTAATAAATATCTTTTTGTTCACAACCCACTCTGTTCTTTGCTCCCAGCATTTGGGTCCATAGCCTAAAATGGTCTGGTGCTGTTCAGACCCCTAACCATAACAAATTTACTATCTTAATATATTTATAAATTGTTTGGGTTCTTGTGATCATATACACACACTCTGTTATTATTATTATTATTATTATTATCATCATATTATTACTTCTATTTTGTCATTTGATTTTTAAATGGACAACAATAGAAATGTTTTCACTTTCTTGTGTCATCCATGTATTTTTAACATATTTACAATTATAATATGTACTCACATTGAAATTACTAAATAATATCACCCATGCACACACGAAAGCACGCTTTTAATAATTAGATGATTTACTGCCCCTTGCTGGAATGGCATGTGAGTCCAAATGTAATTGCCAATGTCCATTGTTCGGTGTTGTTAGCTAATATCTGTAGTTTCTCCAAAAATATTAGTCCTATAATGTTTTGTTTTGGCAGCATTCATTTTTGACCCAAAATACATAAGCAAACAGCAAACGTCAGCTCTACCAAGACTGTCCATGATCAAAGTTATACATACACACGCATACATGCAGAGGTTTTTTTTTTGTTTTGTTTTCTACATTTTGCTGCAAGCAGGTGCTTTTATTTTTACACACCCACAAACACAGACTGTGGTGGAAGAGATTAAATGCACAACACTTTTCACTCATGGTAACAGCAACATAACACTTAATTAAACCGACTAAACTGAACTACAAAAACACAATAAATCATTAACAGTAACAACACTGTTAAACTAACATGAACCACAGTAACAATATTTAAAACCCCAAAACCTGAATTCCCATGGTGCATTGCAGCACAACATCCATTGGTCACAGTTGTTTGCTAATATTGCTAATTTCTCTCAAAAATATTAGTCCTATCAACTTTCTGTTTTTGCAGCATTCATCCTTTACCCAAAATACATAAGCTTACCAAATGTCAGCTCTCCCCAGTTTCTCCGTGATCGAAGCCATACACACATATGCATACATGTAAACAGAGGCCACTTGGCGATTATAATATATAATTACAGTGGTGCCAAAGAAAATTGTTTTTATGACTTAAATCTTAAAAACCCACAGGCTGTACATTTTCATAGCTACAGTGTGTGGGATCTAGTGTATGACTATACATTACATTTTTTGTGTCACTGTTAAGACATAAAATATGTCACAGCGCCGGCGATGCTGCTGTTTCTGTTGTTGGAACAAGAATGCAGGAAAAATGAGATGAGCGACACCAGAAACAGTCTCACTTTCATCCCTGCAGCTGCTTACCAACACAACACCGAAAGCACAATTGCAAACCAATCTATTGTGGGCTGCCTGCTCTGTTCCTCCTGCTGCTGCTCCTTTTTCCCTCTGCACAGGTAGCACGCCTCAAGCTGATCGTCACACCTGATCTCCATTCATATGAACCCCGGCTCCTTATTCCATCTTCGCCAGAAACTCAACTAATCTTCCACGGTAAGCTTGGCCTCTCTATTTTTCCTGAGATAGAATATTCTCTGACTTTTTTGGGTGTTTCCACACACCTTCTGTCTGAGCCTCAGCTTAGAGCTGACTTCTTCCTCGTTGCTGCTGCACCAAGACCAGCTTGACCTGCAGCCTGTGCACGGAGCTCTCACACTCTGCATCTACCAGCTAAGTGTTTGTCACCTTTTGCTCACATGAGCCGCTTCACTCTGAACTCTGACTGGAGTATTGTACGACGTGAACTGTGAACTTTTCCTGATAACAATCACTAAGAAGAAACTAAACTGAATCACTCTGTCTTTTTTAACATGCCTTTCTCTGCTCCCTGCTCTTGGGTTCGTCATCCATCCACGCCAAACCATAACACCAACCATCGTGTAACAAGCAGCACAAATACCTTGAACATGGACTTACAAAAAATAACATTAACAAATTAATAAAAAGATATGCAGAACAACCGACACTTCTTAAAGTTAATGAAATAATGCAAATTGTAAATATATGACTTATTTTATTACGCTCATCGACCAACAAAAGAGGGCGGAAGTAATATGATCACCTCGTCTTTGTCTTTGATCAAAATACCACAAAAAGTAACTGAAGGATTGCGATAAAATAATAATATGAAAAAAGATTTTACAACAGTTGCTTTTATTTTAGCAACAGCACTCTTTTGACATCACTAAGGGCCCCTTCACACATAGTGCGAATTTGGTCGATTTATGCAAAAGCGTGCATAATGCAGGGATCGTATGCAAAATGTAAAATCGTAGCTGCCTCCAACACCTCGTACACCTGTTGCTGCAACTATTTGCACACACTAGCAGCTGAAAGACAGAGTGTGCGCTGTGTGAGCCCATCGAACCCTCTCGTGGCAGGTGTCGGCCAAACTCCAGCTGACACGCACAAACATCTAACACCGCTCGCATGGCACTTAAAAAATGTGTGGACATTCGCACTATTAACATGACAACAGTCTGCAGACATTCACTGTCGAGCTGGATGTGAAATTTGTCTAAGTGCCCATGAGTGTGAAGTTGCCAAGTGCACATGTGGCGTGCCAGAGTGTCGCCTCCCCTCACAACACGTGTGCGTGTGTTTCGCACGCTCCCCCGCCCCCCAACACATCTGTGTGTGTGTGGTTTGCCCCTTGTTGGCAAGGCATCTCTCATCTGATCACAGAGTGACACCTTGGTCTGTGTGCTGACAGGACAGAGGGTGTGGCTGGCTGCCCACAACTATTGAGACATCTCCGGTTCTGGACATCACAGCTACAACACACGCCCCGTGTTTTGACGGGCACGCGCGTGTGTGCTTGTGTAGAAATACATAAAAACATATATCGCTTTTGAGATGGGAGGAGAAAAGGAACGTCAGTCCGTTTGCATATGCAGCAGGCGATCTGAATGTCACGCCTGACAGGACACGCATGTCGGGCCATGAGGGCTGTGAGCGGGACCCGGACAAGCCAACACTGCCACAAACACGCCACTTTCAGTCATGTATCAGCAGAAATACACCGTACCAAATGCCGTTTGGTCAGTTATCACAGCGCTTTTTTTCTTTTTAGAAAATATGTTTATCTGCTTGTTGATTTTAGACATTTCACACTCCTGTTACAATACAGTGATTGTAGCGCAGTGGTAAAGTTTCCATCTGGTAATCAGAGCCTGCAGGTTTGAATCCCATGGCATTTTTTTTCTTTTTATGTAACCAGGGTTATTTAACCGTGGGCTTCTGTATTGCGTTCCCTTTTATGTATTATTTATATCAACCGGGTGATATTCACTAATTATACAGCTGGTTTTGATTTTATTTTCCTCCACATCAGTGGCGCGATGTGGTGCACTGCACCTCGTCCCAGCTGTAGCTGCTCGCACTGTGTTCCTACTTGAAAGACACTATTGCGTGCACGAACTGTCACACTGGGATTGTGCACGCCTGCCCGTCAGCGCGATGTTTCGTGGTTCAGTCATACGAGCTGTTTCTCTGTGAGTCGCACTGAGTTGTACATATTCGCACTATGTGTGAAGGGGTCCTAATGTCGGTGGATAGAGTACAGATCTTTACCTGTTCTACTGACTGACTGAGGTTATAAATGCATGTGTTTTTGTAATTGTACTGTCAAGTCCAGGAGTTTGACCTTGAGGTTTAATGGCACCCACATTTACCCATTTACAAGCTATTTGAAAAAGCTTGATTAGATCTAGAGAGATGGATAATATTGTTTCCGGTAATCTCTGACCTAGCAAATATAGATTAAAACAAAAGTATGACCTTGTGCTTCAATAGCACCCTAGTTTATTCAGAGATGCTTAAACACAACCAATATGAAAAGAACATTGGTTCTTTCAAATGATAAATGATCAAATCGGTCCTGTTGATCTTTGTCTGAGATCAGCAAGTCAAAAATATTAGTGTGACCTTGAATTTTATTAACTTCCCAAATTATCCAGAGATGCTCAAACAAGAGCGATTTGAGAATCCCCCAAAAGATAATGTTACAACATTCCTTCAATAGACTTTGATGCAAATAAAGATTAAAAACAGGAGTATGACCTTGAGTTTTACTAATATTGTTAGATAATATCTGTGTTAATTCCTCTGTTAGTTATCAACTGTTTGTGTTATTTGTTTGGAAGTTTGAGAGTTAAGTTTCACTTCCATTATATGTGCAAGTTTCAGACACTGGGAGATCTCCCCCTGTTGGTGAGAGCCAGTAACATTAGAAATGTGAGACTAAACCACACCTATTGTGATGCCCGCAAGGTATAAAAAGTGCTGTATGACTCATTTTAGGGGCCTTTTCACAAGATGAACGCTATCTGTGAGAGGCCCAGGCCTGATTTCCATGTGAACTTCAATAAATTCAAAATGAGAAATATAGTGGTTTGGTTGTTGGTAAGGGGCTGAATTTTACATAAAAGAGCCGGTGGAAATTACAATATCATTGTTTATCTGTCAGGGTTCGAATTATGTCTTGGCTATCTGGTTTTATTTTCTAGTCTGTTTTGTTATTTCCTGTTTCTTTGGTCTTCTGTGTGTTTATTCTCTTGTGGGGTTTTTCTGCTTGGGTCTCTGTCTCTATCTCTCTTGTCTGTCTCTTGGTTCTTGGTGGTGGTTTTTTCTCTCTCCCTGGCCACACCCTTGTTCTGGTGTCTTTCATGCACACCTGTTTCTGATTTGCTGCTCGTCACCTGGGATTATATAAGATCACTGGGTGTGTTAGTCCCTTGCCAGACTGTTGTGCTTGTGACACTTTCCAGCTCTGTACCTGCATTCCATAGTCCTGCCTGTCTCTTATGATCCTGACCTCCTGCCTGTTGCTTCGACTACACCTTAAGCCTGATGATTATTGTACTGCTGCTTTTCTTTGACTGTCTTCTTGTGTATCGACTACTGCTATCCACCCGAGTAAAGCCTTTTTACAACCAGAGCTGTGTGTTCGAGCTGTGCATTTGTGTCCAGACGTTTCTGACCATCCAGTCTGATAGAATCCAAAGATGTGTCATTTGAAAAGGAACTTTCTTTAACCCCAAAAGAAACTTTATTTTGTAGCTATATTTGACCTCACAAAAACCAGGTAAAAACAGAAGTGTAACCTTGAGCTTCAACACCTTCCTATTTGATACAAATATGCATAACCACAAGCGATTTGAAATGGCCAAGGGCAGTTTAATTGGTTTCTGAATAAAGTGGTAACTTCTTGTTTTAGTGACCTTGTAAAAACAGGATACCAGCAGGAGTATGATCTTCATTAAATACAATAGTTTGTGTGATGCTGCTCAAATAAGCAGTGTTGCCACAGTTACTTTGAAAAGGTACTTTATACAGTTACATTATGCAGTTACATTATACAGTTACTTCATTAGCAAATGACAACTCGCCAGCAGCTGCTGAATGTAACTAATTAGTAATCAGCAAAGTAACTAACAGCTACTTTTGTGAGTACTCAATAATAACAAATAACTAAGTTAGATTACTAGTTATTTTTATTAATTACATTCAGCAGCTGCTGACAAGTTGTCAGTTGCTAACAGTGTGTCAGGTTTGGCCCCGGCTCAAGGTCTAGGTCTGAGTTTATTGCGTAATTTCCTTTGTGGTTTTCCGGCTTTACTTTTTATTCTTTATCTTGTTATTCTCAGTTTGGTTCCACTTATTGCTTTTCTTTGTGTTATGCTTTAGTCTCAGGTTTCATTCTTTGGTTATCATTTATTTTGCAGTCATCCTTTATTTATGGTCTTCTGTTAGTGTTTATGTACGGGTTTTAGTTTCTTTAGTTTCTCTATTCATCAATTATTCTCTGTTTAGCCGATAGTTTGTTTTGCCATTTTTATTGTATTCACTTTTCTTTACCAGTCAGTATCAGTTCCATTCTAGTTTTTGATATAATCATTAGTTTTCCACTTTTTGACTCGTCATATTATTTCTTAGGTTTGCCCCTTCTGTTTTGCTCATGCTAATTATTTGTTTGTCTTGAGCACATCACGTTCTTCACCGTTAGTTTTTTCTGTCACTTTCTCCTCTTGCTTTGTACCGCTTTGTTTTTCACTCATGCACGTTCTTGGCTCTCGTCCCTCTTCTTTGACTCACTAAACCACACCTCTTTCCAGAACCTTCCACAGAACTGCACCTCATTACACCTTGATTAGTCTACCCCTCATTTTAGCCCTCACAGTTCCACAGCTCACTGCCCGACTGTTGACTTTGTTCACTCTCTCGCCTCTTGTATTTGTCCAGTTTGCTCTCTAGTGCTTTTTGACCTTGCCTGTGTACTCCAACCTCCACCTCGCCATTATCCTGAACTCAGCCTGTTTTTGACTCTGCCTTTGTTTTTGCTTCAACATCATTTGTACGAACTCTGCTCATTTTTGGACCACGACCCAGCCTCTACCATTTCTGATACCTCTGCCTGTATGTCCACCTGTGTACCGAATCCAATGCCTGGTTATCAGATAAACCCTTTTATTCATCTCAATCTACCACGTCTGTGAGTCTGCATGGGTCTCCTACAGTTTCCTGTGTCAAGCCACCATGAGTCCTAGCACAGTGTTGCCACAGTAACTTTGAAAAGTTATTTTATTAATTACTTTAAACAGTTAAATTTTACAGTTACTTTATTAGTAGCTAGGGACAACTTGTTGCCAGCTGCTGAATGTCCATAATATTTAGAAATCTAACTTGGTTACTCTTAAGATTGAGTACTCAGAAAAGTAACTATTAGTCACTTTGCTGATTAGTTAGTTGTTGATAACGCAATCTTAAGAGTAACCAAGTTAAATGACTAGTTACCTTATTAGTTACATTACTTAGGGCCCCTTCACACATAGTGCGAATAAGTACAACTCAGGGTGACTAACGGCGGTAGAGCTTGTATGAGCGCACCACGAAACATCACGCCGACGGGCAGACGTGCACGATGCCGATGCGATGGTTCATGCATGCGATGGTGTCTTTCGAAGATGAACACAGTGTAAGCTGCTGCAGCTGCTCACACTGTGTTCTGTGGGACGAGGTGCACCACATTGCGCCGCTGATGTGGAGGAAAATAAAATAAAAACCAGCTGTATAATTAGTGAATATCACTGGGCTGATATAAATAATACATAAAAGGGGACGCAATACAGAAGACCGCAGTTAAATAACCTTGGTTAAATAAAAAGAAAAAAATGCCACGGGATTCAAATCCACATGCTCTGATTACCAGAAGGAAACTTTACCACTGCAGTACAATCACTGTCTTGTAACAGGAGCGTGAAATGACTAAAATCAACAAGCAGATAAGCGCTGTGATAACTGACCAAATTGTGTTGGGTACGGCATATTTCTGCTGATATGTGACTGAAAGTGGCGCATTTGTGACACTGTTGGCTTGTCCTGGTCCTGTGGCGCGCTGCTCACAGCCCTCACGGCCCGACACGCATGTCCTGTCAGACATGACTGACATTCAGATCGCCTGCTGTGTGTCCAAACAGGCTGATGGTCTGTTTCTCCTCCCATCACAAAAGTGATATGTGTTTTTATGTATTTCCACACAAGCACACACATGCGCGTGTCCGTCAAAACATGGGATGTGTGCTGCAGCTTGATGACCAGAACCAGAGATGTCTGAACAGATGTGGGCAGCCAGCCACGCCCCCTGTCCTGTCAGCACACAGACCAAGGTGTCACTCTGTGATCAAATGAGAGATGCCACGCCTGCGGGGGGGAACCACACGCACAGATGTGTTGGGGGAGACCGGGGGGGAGCGAGTGAAACACACGCACCTGTTGTGGGGGGAGCCGACACTCTGGCACGCCACATGTGCACTCGGCAACTTCACAGTCATGGGCACTTAGACAAATTTCATATCCAGCTCGGCAATGATTGTCTGCAGACTGTTGTCGTGTTAATAGTGCGAATGGCGACACATTTTTTAAGTGTCAAGCGAGCGGTGTTAGATGTTTGTGTGTGTTACCTGGAATTTGGCCAACACCTGCCGCAAGAGGGTTTGATGGGCTCTCACAGGGCACACTCTGTCTTTCAGCCACTGGTGTGCGCAAACAGTTGTAGCAACAGGTGTACGAGGCATAGGAGGCAGCTACAAAATTACATGTTTTGCACACAATTCCTGTGCACTTTATGTGCAAATCGACCAAATTTGCACTATGTGTGAAGGGACCCTTATTAGTTACAAGTTGTTGGCAGCTCCTAATAAGGTAACTGCATATAGCTGCTCATGAAGTAACTGTATAAAGTAACTAATAAAGTAACTTTTCAAAGTAAGTGTGGCAACACTGATTACTAATGAAGTAACTGTATAAAGTAACTTCATGATGCAACTGTATGAAGTAACTAATAGACTTTTCAAAGTAACTGTGGCAACACTGGTTACTAATGAAGTGACTGTATAAAGTAACTTTATGATGTAACTGTATAAAGTAACTTTTCAAAGTAACTGTGGCAACACTGGCTGTTAATGAAGTAACTGTATGAAGTAACTTTATGATGTAACTGTATAAAGTAACTTTTCAAAGTAACTGTGGCAACACTGGCTGTTAATGAAGTAACTTTATGATGTAACTGTATAAAGTAACTTTTCAAAGTAACTGTGGCAACACTGGTTACTAATGAAGTAACTGTATAAAGTAACTTTATGATGCAACTGTATAAAGTAACTTTTCAAAGTAACTGGCAACACTGATTACTAATGAAGTAACTGTATAAAGTAACTTTTCAGTTATAGTTAATAAAACGTTAATAAAACGTTCTTGCTGCTATTGTTTCTGTATGACAACGTTACTTTTTGTCCCACACATGGACGAGTCACATTCAGCTCGTCTGAACTTTAGTTATTGATCCATCCAGATATCTTCAATGTTCGTGCAAGACGTCAGACTTGGGAGGTTGGATGAAGTTGGACAGTATGGGAACTATGCAAGCAATGAGGAACTATCAAGACAGAAAGCAAAACAGAATATGGATGAATTGAAGTTGTCGTTGGGATTCGTCCATTTTTCAACAGTTTCAAAATTCTGACGAATTGCCAGCTACAGGAACGAAGCTGGACGACGGTTAAACGATGTCTCCGAAAGTCAACACAAGTCAATCAATCAATCAATCAATTTTTTTATATAGCGCCAAATCACAACAAACAGTTGCCCCAAGGCGCAGAGCCCAGATTTCTTGTTTCATTTTGGCTTCGGTGTCCTTCATTAGTGCAGTGTGAACAGGGCTTAATGAAGTAACTGTATAAAGTAACCGTATAATGTAACTAATAAAGTAACTTTTCACAGTAACTGTGGCAACATTACAAATGAGTGATTTGAAAAGGTTTTCTTAACGTTTCCCATTTTTTAAAAAATAAAGCCATAAGGTTTTCTAGTAACATTTGACAAGAGGATTAAAGGAGCTTCAATACTGTCCAATTTCACATAAAAAGAGTAGTGTTTTGTTTTTAAAGATACTATGTTAAGTATTTTTCAGTGACGTGCTGCCAATTCTTCAGTAATTTCTGAGGTATCCATAGATGGTCAGACATAATAAGGGAGCATGATTTTCCTAAAAAGATATTTTGGCAATACAAATAAAGAAAGAGAAGGACAGGATGTGGGAAAACCAGAATAAATTAAGAGTTTATTTAATATATTTGAAACTGGAAATCAAAACGCAACTCGCAACAAAGAAGAAAGACGGACTGATTATTTCCGTGATTTATTCTGAGTGAGCTACTTATTCCATCCCAGTTTGTGCATGTCAACTAAAAGCCCGAAGCTCTTCAAAGCAGCTGCTGAAATCGACAGCGTTCAAGGGAATAGTTGTGGAATGTCCATAAAACCAAAGGAGCCGTACAGATGTCTAGGATAAATTGATCCCAGCCCTCCTCCTTGGGAGGAGTCGCCTCCTCCTACTCCTTTCACATGTTCTGCATTTATGCAATGACTCCCGTAATGTGCTGCCCAACCTGTGCGCACGCTCAAGCGAAGGCAAAAACAACAGCAAAAGTTTTCTTTAAGTTCCGAGTTCAATCAAAATACAAAATAATAAGCTGTAACGCAAAAAAACAAGAAAGAAACTAAGGTTTAAGTGAGTAAAAAAAGTGGAACGTCCAAAAAGGAGTTTAAGTTTTTAAAAATGGGAGTGGCAGGCAAAACACAGGAAATTAATTAAGTCCCGTTATAGCGTCCTGTGTGCAGAAATGATGCATTAGTGTCAAAGCAAAGAAAACCTACCTTCTGGTGGTCCGGGACAGAAACAGCAGCATAAGTCCATCTTCACTCAGCGTCTTCACACGTTTTAGAGAAAATACTGGTCTGCCAAGGAGTCAGCTCTGACCTCAAGACATTGTCCGCTGATGAAAACCGGGGGGGCGTGCTAAAAATGCACATGAAAAAAAAAGGGAACAGAGCCACGGCTGGGAAATAAAATCTAGACGGCGTTTGTGAGTTTGATTGAATTTGTGAGGCTTTCCTCAGTGGAAAGAACATTTCATGTGTGGTGGTTTGTGACGAACGCCTCTGGATGGAATCCACGTGTACGGGCTGCAGAAACACCCAGGGACACATCCACATTTTTTTAGAGGAAGGATACAAAGAGCGGAAAATGTGATTTCTGGGGCCAGCAAAACGCCTGAAACAAAGACTTCTCTGTGGAAGCTATAAAAAGTCGGGGGCACAGCAATTATATTTGCATGTCCACAGGATATGCATCACACCACTGTTTGAAAGTCAATTTAAAGAAACCCACAGTGAAGAATATACAAATAATGAATGTTCTGGAATACAATCAATCAATCAATCAATTTTTTTTTAGATAGCGCCAAATCACAACAAACAGTTGCCCCAAGGCGCTTTATATTGTAAGGCAAAGCCATACAATAATTATGTAAAACCCCAACGGTCAAAACGACCCCCTGTGAGCAAGCACTTGGCTACAGTGGGAAGGAAAAACTCCCTTTTAACAGGAAGAAACCTCCAGCAGAACCAGGCTCAGGGAGGGGCAGTCTTCTGCTGGGACTGGTTGGGGCTGAGGGAGAGAACCGGGAAAAAGACATGCTGTGGAGGGGAGCAGAGATCGATCACTAATGATTAAATGCAGAGTGGTGCATACAGAGCAAAAAGAGAAAGAAACAGTGCATCATGGGAACCCCCCAGCAGTCTACGTCTATAGCAGCATAACTAAGGGATGGTTCAGGGTCACCTGATCCAGCCCTAACTATAAGCTTTAGCAAAAAGGAAAGTTTTAAGCCTAATCTTAAAAGTAGAGAGGGTATCTGTCTCCCTGATCTGAATTGGGAGCTGGTTCCACAGGAGAGGAGCCTGAAAGCTGAAGGCTCTGCCTCCCATTCTACTCTTACAAACCCTAGGAACTACAAGTAAGCCTGCAGTCTTGGGGTGATATGGTACTACGAGGTCCCTAAGATAAGATGGGACCTGATTATTCAAATCCTTATAGGTAAGAAGAAGAATTTTAAATTCTATTCTAGAATTAACAGGAAGCCAATGAAGAGAGGCCAATATGGGTGAGATATGCTCTCTCCTTCTAGTCCCCGTCAGTACTCTAGCTGCAGCATTTTGAATTAACTGAAGGCTTTTTAGGGAACTTTTAGGACAACCTGATAATAATGAATTACAATAGTCCAGCCTAGAGGAAATAAATGCATGAATTAGTTTTTCAGCATCACTTTGAGACAAGACCTTTCTGATTTTAGAGATATTGCGTAAATGCAAAAAAGCAGTCCTACATATTTGTTTAATATGCGCTTTGAATGACATATCCTGATCAAAAATGACTCCAAGATTTCTCACAGTATTACTAGAGGTCAGGGTACAATGGAAAGAATACTTCATGAGGTGAATGATGAAATGTTCCATCGATGAATGGAACATTTTATCTTTCACCTCATGAAGTATTACTTCCATTGCACGAATGAAAAACATGACAAACATTCATTATTTGTGTTGTGTGTTGGGGGGGGGTGGCTGGACATTTTGGTGTTCTTTTCTTTTCTTTGCTCTCCAGGTGGTATGAAAACTGATTTGTCTGTGGAGAAGGTGCTGGCTGAAGAATCCTTCACCCTCATCAACATTATGTGCAGCACCTGTGGATGGTGCTCACATGCAACCTTAAAGACTTTCAGCTGAAGCAGATAATTAGATGGCGTTCTGCATTTAAGCCATGTGTGATTCAAGCAGAACTGCCGGGAACTCGACCTTGTGATGTTCGTTTGTGAGACGCTGAGGACCGCGCCTGGGTTTGACACATCGTGCCTGTGAAGCAGGAAGGGTGAGGGACACATGCTGTCAGCACACATCAGAGGTGATTAATTGTTTGACTACTTGTTGATAGTGACTTGGTATTTTGTTACGCAGTATAGTTGAATTGTGATGAGAATTGTGCAGCTCGCTTCTCACTGCTGTGGCGTGCGGACAACTGATCCTCCACCTGTTGTGAGAAGCTGCTCATTTACATAAAGCTTAAATACAGACCTGAATGTGTTGCTGATAGTGTGTGCCTTTTGAAGGATATTGCTTGTAACTGCTGACTTACCTCACCTCTTCTATCCTTCGCAGAGAGTCGGTTTGTCGTGTCCACCTGGGGGGTGATTGGCAGTAAAAGTGAGTCCAGAAGCGCCGGGCTTCGATCCTATTAGGCGCTGGAGAGCGTGCCAGCCTTCACTCCACCAGACTGACGCATCTTTTGTTTATACACTTTGTGTTATGTGTCGGACGCAGCTCGGAGAACCGACCAGCGTTTGAAGGACCCAGTATGAAATAAGCAGAGCACGGTACAAAGGCTAACTGAATTTAATACATAACAGTGATACATAAAGAACAAAGTGCGGTCTGGCGTGGTGCGCTCCCAGCAGCGCTAACGGTCCGGAGCCAGAAGCTGTTCGGACCCAAGGACCCCGCCGACACCCCCCAGGTGGCCGCAACAAACCGAGTCTGTGAAAGAAGGAACCATTATGTGAGTCCACACTCTACACACAGAGAGAACACTTAAAGGTGTACAAACAGCAAACACTTCCTGGCTTGATTACTAATCAACTTCCCAACCTGCAGGCATGGAACATCCAGTTCACAAAACTCCACTGCAGGGGAAGTCGATACATGACTAACATACAGCTCAATATAAAAAGGTGTGAGGGACACCACATTTACTGACTGTATAAATGTTAGTCACAAAATCTAACGTACCTCAGGAAGTGTGCTGACGAGCGTGAGACCTCACCCCCTCCTCTTTCACAGACCGTGTATCAAACCTGGACGTTCTCTGCATCCACTGATGATGAGATGGCTCCCAAGACGACGATCTCACCCGTCTGGTCACAAGGTCGGGTCTCTGGCAAATACACACTGTGCACTCCAGTCTTAAATGCCACCATGTTCCAATCCATGCAGATGCACCACAGCTGTGAGTCCTGATGAGCCGCAGGTGATCAGCCTCAGGTGATCAGGGTGAGGTCCTAATAAACTCAGCAACACAGCCACTCAGTTCCAAATACAAGCCACCTGGAAGGAAAAACAAAAGACAGAAACAAAAAGGCAGCCAGGCCCCCCAGCCATACAACACTTTGTTTTGCACCAGAGGGTGACACAAATAAATTATTTTGTTATTGGAACCGCTTTCTGGTTGTTTTGGCGCTGGGTTCCGTCGGACGCAGGTCCGCTCCTCAACCTGCGTCGACACATAACAATTTGTTTTATATTACACCTAAAATGTGAGATAGATCCTTGTTATTTGATATTTTATTAATTTATAAACAATGAAAAGAAATTCATTAATTTATAAACAAGAGAAAGACACTTTTTGTTTCTTAGCTACATCAGAAACAGTCTCACTTTCATCCCTGCAGCTACATAGTAACACAACATCAAGAGCACTGTCACAATCATACACCAATGATCGTGCTATGTTCCATTCAACAAGGCCTCATTGAATGGAACATTTCATCTTTCACCCCATGAAGTATTACTTCCATTGCACAAATGAAAAACATTCATTATTTGTTTTATATTATGCCTAAAATAGGTCCTTATTATTTGATATTTTATTATTTATAAATAAGAGAAAAGAAATTAATTAATTTATAAACAAGAGAAAGACACTTTATGTTTCTGAGCTACATCAGAAACAGTCTCACTTTCATCCCTGCAGCCGCATAGTAACACAACACCAAGAGCACTGTCCCAATCATACACCAATGATCGTGCTATGTTCCATTCAACAAGGTCTCATTGAATGGAACATTTAATCTTTCACCTCATGAAATATTCTTTGCGTTGCACGAATGAAAAAACATTCATTATTTGTTTTATATTACACCTAAAATAGATCCTTGTGATTTGATATTGTATTAATTAATAAACAAGAGGAAAGTCACGTACATTTTGGTGCACGTCACTGGCCCTTTGAGGTCAAGAGGTTCCAAACAGTCCAACACGAACTTTAAATAGTGATCCAATCCAAAATCATTGCTTTGTGCCTCGTGAGTACGATGAAACTTGTCCACTTTGGTAATATCAACATCTCTCATGGTCTTAAAATGACGATGTCATCCGTTCTTTGTGTACAAGCTGCCGTCTGCTTTCCTCAGTCCCGCGAGCGTTGCCTGTCACCAAAACGAGCCCCGCCATGTTTGTTTTTAAGCTATGTGCTGTCGCTGCTACTGTGAGCGTGCAGTGGTTGCGGCGTTCAATAGCACAAAATGTATAGAACTAAAATTGCATGGTAAATGGAACAAAATGGCAAATGGTATGAATGACCCATATCATGTGACATACAAACCACCAATCAAATGACAAGGATCTATTTAAGTTTACTTACACTTTTAGCACGTCTGTATAGAAGCAGCTTTGCAGAAATGCACGACTGTGGTGTGTATTATTTTTTTATTAGTAGTTTTGTTTTGCTCCATTTTCTTATAGTTATTTATTGTGTTGTTGTTTTCTTCACAAAGAGGCTTTTTTGCTGATGTTTTTACATCTGTATTCTGTTATTTATTTGAATTTAATACGGTTGTAACTGGCACCGATGTTGCGCTCAGAGACCGCTGACGAAAATGAGCTTTAAGCTTATATCTGGTGTGCATGATTGTCCCTGTTAAAAACAGAAGAGAACCTTTATCATAAATGTGTTGAGTATTTCCACTAAAAACAGTAACTTTTTCCCCACACAGTAATGATAAGTGAAAGCAAAAAACAAGTCGACATGTTTGTCTTATCAACAGAGCTGCATAGTTGTTGAACCCACCCGGGTCAATAACCCACAACAATGTGGAGCGAGGGAGCGTCAGGGAGCAGCGGTCAGGGCCTCCATCCGGGCCCCGCCCCCCGCGTTTAACATCAGGGATCAGGATCCCAGGCTCAACCAGGGTGGGTGGCGTCCAAGTTCAGCGCTTCACATCTGGCGCCGTAACAAACAAAAACTGAAGAATTCAAAAACACTGACTACAATCTGCTGCGGGACACACACCTGGACCTGCTCCTCCACATCATCCTTTGTCCTGCTGACACCTTTTGGTAAGATGACAGAACTGTTCCGACATCAAAATCTTCCTACCTTGGCCGTGTTGAATCAAAGCTTCCATGAAGTCTCTCACAGAACTCATCTCACAGTCGCAGCGGCTCCTTTTTCACTTTGATCACTTTATGATGACGCAGTAAATGAAGACAGCAGGAAGCTGATTTTAGTGTTAGATGTTCGAATTTATGCTCCCTGCAGGCCGGAGGCTTGAAGGTGGCAACATGTGCTCCTCTGGATTCCTGCTGCTGGAGGCACAGGCAGGAAAAGCTGAGTGCCGCTTCACTGGACTCACATTTCTGTGCTTAGTCATACATCAGCCCAGAGAACGGAAAGTTCTCAGGCAGACTGAAGGTGAAGCCTTCCAGTTCTATACGTGGCTTCTGCAAACGTGCATTCAAGTTGCCCAAAATAAAAACCTCATTTAAAAAAAAACAGAGCAGAAATCAGGATATTTCTGAATTTACGCCCAGTAGATGGCAGTAGCACTTCTTATCATGTGTGCAGAAATATAAACACCAACATCCTGGGAAATAAACACTGAAAGCAAAGAAAAAATTTAGTTTTAACAAGTTGAAACATATATAAAGGTGTAAATAAGTCACTGACACTTTGTCCCTGTTTGATCAAATATTACATGAATGCATAAGATGTAAAGGTTATTTATTGGGATGAGAAGGTTTTAGTGAGGATCTGCTGTAGGTATACAAATGCTCCAGCAGGTGGCGCATTTATTGTCTGTACACACAAAACTGGCAAACTGTGTACAGAATGTCCAACTAGAATACACGTACAGTCTTCAATTTTAAATTTAAAAATGAAATGTAACATCATTTGAAAAATATCAGAATAAAACTGCATTAATAGACATTTAAGTCCATAAGTATTTGGACAGTGTTTTTTTTTCCATCACAGGGCAGATTAAATAAAACACAGTGCCTACAAAAATAGTACCAATGTCCAACTACTTATGGACCTGACTGTATGCTACTAAATAACAGTACGTTTTAATTTATCCACCAAAACCACTTTTCCTTTGCAAAGGTCACAAGTCATGTATGTGAAATGTCATATTTCCTGAGGAAAACTAAAAGGTCAAAGCCGGGTTCCAATGCTTTCATCAATTCCCACAACCAGAAACTCTACAAACCTAAATGGAAAAACCATGGAGAGGTTTCCCTAAAAAAAAAAAAAAAATACAATGGTGCCTGTGTTGGAGCCTTTGCAGCTCCTCTGATGCTGGAAAGTAATACAATGTTTAGGATAACCACCGTTTCCATTCGGGATTAAAACACAAATGGGAGGTTTGGAAAAATATTTGCAGAGATGGTGAATCCGTCTGACGGCTGCAGCATCCTAAATCCTATTCATCCAACTCTACAGCGCCCCCTGCAGACCACAGAGTGTGGTAAAGTGATAAGAGATTATTGACAAACAGAAAAACATCTGGATACTGTTTTTGGCGGTGTGATTGACAGCTCATCGGGCTGCCCGAGCGCTGTTCCACCCAACTCAGGCACGAAAAGGCCAAAATCAATCAACAAACTCTTTCTTCTCTGCTCAGACCAGTCAAATGTGTACTGCCAGTTCTGTGGTATTTTGATCATCTGTCATCATATCAGAAAAGTTGGCGCGAGGTTATCTGGAAGAATGAGCCATCAATCACAAACACGAGTGAAAACCTGTTTTTCCAGCGTGGGCAAAGTTTTGATATATGGCTCAGCAGACAAATAAAAAAAGATCATCCATGGCAGAGGAAACCAGACCTCAAACAGCAGGAGGATTCAAAGATACTTTCAGTCTAGTACCTCGAAGACCGAGCTGAGTGGCTTAGATGCAGAGACGGTCCATGTGCTCTGCATTACCTGTACTGAGGCTCCGCATCAAACACAAACAGCAGCACCTGGAGACATTTGTTTGGCTACAGTTTGCAAGAGCAGATGGAAAAAAAACATTCACACTCGCCTCGGTGTTAAACTGGATTTTATAATATGTTGGGAATGGATGAACTTGAGTAAAGTCACCAGGGTTAAGATGGTTTTTGATACTCGATTGTGCATTTTCTTGGGGCAAAAAACAGTCAGATACCAGTGGTGGGCACAGTTCCGCTAATCTGCTAACCGCTAATTACAATGCTAACTTTTTTGTTTGCAGATTAGCTTTTCACCTAACTTCAAAAACCATCAGCGGACCAATTAGCTTCCGATAAATTTAGTTCAGATAACTTTTAGGCCGCTAACGTTTTTCTACATAGTTAGTAACTGTGAAAAACATTTATAATCCCTATTGGCTCCTGTCTGCTATGTATCAGAAGAGGCCAAAAAATTTTGGCATTGGCCAGGACAGCCTAAGCGTGATTTGACACGCTTTGTGAAATGGCCTCATTATGTCCACCTGCGGAGACAACACTCCATTTTCTACAAGCATCTGAAGGTTCCCCCTGGGATCCAGGGTCAAAATGCACAGAATACTGCCATCTACTGGGGCCCCGTTATATCACACTGTTATCAACCTGAATCTCAACTTAACAGACTTTTCGGTTTTGGAAATGCCTTTTTTCTCCTTACAAATGCATATTTTACAAAAGCACATTTATTTGTAAACACAAACGCACACGTTACTTTCACTTGTATTGGTTTTTACAACCAATCAGTATGAGCGGAGGATACGTTTACCCATAATCCCTTGAAATGAGCTAAGGATAAGTTTACCCATAATCACTTTGGGCATCTGTGTGTTAATGTTCAAATCTTCAGAATTAGTCCATTATTTTAAAATTAGCACATATGTGTTATATTTTCACTTTGTTTTAAGAGTTGACATTAATGTAGTTATTCTATCTGGATTAATTTGATTTATAAATCAAAACCATAAGTCAAACCTGCTTTCCTTTTCAAGAAGTCTGCCTCACGGCTGGACCACTGTATGGTGTCTAGGTAAATGATACTTCCCTACAGCGGTGGGCAGCACACAAAGACAGAAGTGCTGACTCATTGGTTGTGTTTGGGTTTGTGATCGCCTTTGATTCTATCGGATGTGTAGTAGCTGAGAGTGTACCAGCCAATACTGAAAGTTATTGGTTAGCTGTAGCTTCCCATAAATATTTGGTGGTTTATCGGTTAAGTGTTATACATTTTTTGGCAGTTTATCAGTTTAGCGTTATAAAAGATAACTTTTCAGTCAGCTGATTAGTGGTTATCGAAGCTAACGTTTTGGTTAGCTGTGCCCATCACTGTCAAATACGCAATAAAGTCATGAAAACGTGTGTAATCTGTGGTAACAGTCATACTGTGCAAGGCTGTAACTAATAGGGCAGCGCAGTCTCGTATTAACCCTGCGTGATATCACGGGATTTGACCACTTACGGGGACAGCTGCTGCCGTTGTGCAATATATATACACAGCATCACTTCACATGGGAAAATGGTGTACTGTTTTGTTTTCGGCTGCAATCATGCTGCAAAAGTGGGATTTTTCGGTTCCCAGTGGAGAAGGGAAGACGAGGCAAATGGGAGGCGTCGTGTCGGTAAGTGTTAGCCTACACAGCTAACCAGAGTAGCTCTGTTCTCTCACCTGCAAACCCACCTCGACATGTTTGTGCTCCGAGTCATAAACAAACCACAACACATAGAACATACATACATACATACACATAGTATACAGTTCTGGTTTTACTAGCTCTCAGCTCTGCTTTTGATACTGTTGATCACAGTATCACGATAAACAGACTTAGGGATCTGTTTGGGATTACTGGTGTTGTTTTAAAATGGTTTATGTCATATTTATCTGAGAGAACCTTTACTGTTTATATGAATCAAGTGATGTCTGAAACAACAATGTTGCCTTGTGGAGTGCCTCAGGGATCTGTTCTGGGTCTAATTCTCTTTTTACTGTATATATTCCCTCTTGGCCAAATTATAAGATGTTACAATAACATTTCTCATCTCTATGCTGATGACATTCAGGTATATTGTTCTTTCAGAGCCTCTGAGTTTTATAAATTGTCTAGTTTAAATAATTGGCTGACAGAAATCAAGCAATGGTTAAACAATAATTTTCTCCAGTTAAATATTGATAAAACAGAAACATTGATTATTGCTCCTGACCATATGTTTTCAGAAATTAGGTGGCATATCAGCTTCTTAGGCTCTTCTGTTCAATCGAGCCTTAGAAATTTAGCTGTCATTTTTGACAGTTCAATGTCCCTCGAGCATCACTCCAAACAGCTGGTTCGAAATATTTTTTAACCATTTAAGGAATATTTCAAAACTCAGATTACTGGTGTCAAAGGCTGAACTTGAGATGATTATTCATGCCTTTATCTCTTCTTGTTTGGATTATTGTAATGGTCTTTTTACTTGTTTCAGTATATCATCGCCTTCAGTCTGTACAGAATGCTGAGGAAAGGCTTTTAACTGGCACCAACAGAATATCCCATATCACTCCAATTTTGGTTTCTCTTCATTAGTTGCCAGTAAATTTGAGGTTTAATTTTAAAATTCATGGTTAAGCTCCTCAGTATATCTCTGACCTGCTGAAACCTTATTTGTCATCCCCAGCTCTTATATTGTCAGGTCAAAGGTTGCTGTTGGTTCCACATAAACGGTTCAAACCTTGTGGGGATCAGGCCTTTGAGGTAGTGGCGCCAAGGCTGTGTAATTCTCTTCCCTTCTTCTGTCTTTTCGCTGTATATACTACACTGACTCTTTTAAAAAGCAGCTGAAGACATTTTTATTCAGACAAGCTTTTAATTAATTTGTTGTTTTATGCTGTATTCTATTGTTTTATATAGTTGTGATGTGTTATACTTTCATTGTGAAACACTGTGATTTTTATCTGTGAAAACTGCTATAATAAATAAAATTTACTGACTTACTTACGTACTTACATGTCCACTTTCCCACCACATCATCATGCAATTTTTTTTTTTTGCATTTTCACTTTGTTTGTGTGTAATTTGCCCAAAAACTCAGAGAAAATGCCGTGTTTTTGTCCCCAGAAGTAGAGAAATTACGTCATATGTGTCATATTTTACCCTTTAGCGCCCGCCTTTAAACAAGACTGCAGTGCCCAGTTGGGAAGATTTTGAACATTTTCTAAAATTTGTGGTGTCTGGATAAATAATGATCCACAAAACATGAATAATTTGATGTCATTTGTGTAGACTGGGGTTAATACAGTCAGCCAAATAAGTATCTGATCCACTGTCGATTTTGCAAGTTTTCCCACCTACAAAGAATGGAGAGGTCTGTAATTTTTATCATAGGTACACGTCAACTGTGAGAGACAGAATCTAAAAAAAAAAAAAAAAAAAAAAGAGAAAATCACATTGTATGATTTTTAAATCATTAATTTGCATTTTATTGCATGAAATAAGTATTTGATACAATAGAAAAACAGACCTTAATATTTGTTACAGAAACCTTTGTTTGCAGTTACAGAGGTCAGACATATCCTATGGTTCTTGACCACGTTTGCACACTGCAGCAGGGATTTTGGTCCACTCCTTGCATTTTCAAGATCAGTTCAAGATCAGCAGCATCAGATTCCAGTTTCCACAAGGCAAAAGAATCACGTGGTGAACGGGCTTGGCTTAGATCAATATGTGTAGTTTATTTTGTTCTTTTGCTGGAATTAGGTCACAATATCGAGGACAATTAAGAAAATAATACAAGTCAACTGCACGTACCTTTGGGCTAGAGCTCAGATTACGAGTACATTAGGTGGACATGGGTCCGAGCTTAACTTAACATCTTCATGCTGCATCGACCACATCGACCACATCTACCACATCGACCTCACAGCAGCGTTTATTTAAACATAATACTATTGTGGAATGCAAAGACATAAACGCATAAAGAAATGACTCTCCAGAAGAACAGTTTCTGCTTTATGACTGGATCACAGCAGCCTTTAACGCGCGATGACGGCTCACTGCCAACATAGACGTGGTGGAGGATGACAGAATAAGGTTTATTAAATTATTACTGAGGCTGAATGTGCAGTTCAACAATTCTTTATTTATTTTTTAACTAAGTCAGATACACATCTTTATCTGAGCTACATTTACTACACCCACCCACTTCAGCATTCCACCTCCAATTTTATAGGGAGCAATTTAAGGTACGCGGTTGCATTCCAAGTTGTTAAACGCAACTCTGCACTTTGACATTTGGAAACGAAGCAGTAGTAGAAATTGTGAGAGGAATGTTATAGTACACACACACAAACACACACACACACACATCTGGTCATAAATTCTTCATCACTCAGCAACAATCACAGTTTAACTGTGATTGATGAAGCACCTTGAGGCAACTTTCTTATGATTTGGCGCTGAAATGAAATAAATTGAACTTTCAGCCAAAATACAGCTGAGTAAACAAACACCGTTGTGCACAGTAAAACATCCACGCAGACAAAAAGACAAGCGTGAATTCATGTTTCACTTCATCTTCTGCATTCTATCTGTTCTGGACCTGAGTGAACATCTGCCCACCTGATGCTCTCTAAATGTCAGGATCTTGTTCTGATGCAGGATACCCGTTTTTGCTGTCAGGCAGCAGCTCTGCTTAGAACATTATGTGCTTTTCCCAGAACCTGTTGTTAGGTTTCAGAGGAGCTTGAGAACTGAAAAAAACACCAACAGAATTCTTCATGGCAAAGAATCTAATGTTTTTTCTTCTTCTTCTTTCGGCTGCTTCTGTTAAGGGTCACCACAGCAGATCAATCATTTCCATCTCACCCTGTCCTCTGTATCTTCCTCTGTCACACCAACCACCTGCATGTCCTTCATCAGCACATCCATAAACCTCCTCTTTGGCCTCCCTCGTCTCCTCCTGCCTGGTGGTTCCATCCTCAGCATCCTTCTCCCTATATACCCTGGGTCCCTCCTCTGCACATGTCCAAACCACCTCAATCTCACCTCTCTGGCTTGGTCTCCAAACTGTCCCACCTGAGCTGTCTCTCTGATATGTTCATTCCTAATCCTGTCCATTCCCATCACTCCCAAAGAGATCTTCAGCTCTGCCACCTCCAGCTCTGCCACCTGTCTTTTTGTCAGTGCCACTGTCTCTAAGCCGTACAACATACCTGGTCTCACTACTGTCACACGGTCGCTATTCCCACTGTGGACGCATTCTCCTCCTCTTTGTCTTCTTTGCCCAACAGTAGCGCAATTTCTGCCTGCACTCTGTAAGGGCACCGGTGGCGGTTGTTGTTAACCCAGGCCTCGGCGGATCCGGTATGGAAATTCGATTTGTGCTCTATATCTTTGTTTTTGGCTTGTTTTATGTCAGATGCCCTTCCTGACACAACCTTCCTCATTCATCCAGGCTTGGGACAGGCACTCAGAGTGTACTGGCTGCACACCCATGTGGCTGAGTTCCTAATGGTTAAGAATCTAATATGAACACATAAGAACGTCTGTGCAACTTTCATAAGCATCAATCAGTGGTACAGTACAGTGGTACAACTGATTTTTCTGATTAGGATGATATGCCACTAAATTACTATGTAAACAAGAACAATCAGACATTTCTGACGTCCGCCAATTAGGATCTGGATCACCTCCAAAATTCAGTGGAGTCTTCCATGCTCTAATATCTACTGTGAGGCAAATAAGCATTTGATACACTGTTGATTTCCCACCAACAAAGAATGTTGAGGTCTGTAATTATTATCATGGGTACACTTCAACTGTGAGAGACAGAATCTATATAAAAAAAAAAAAAATCATAAAATCACATTGTATGATTTTTAAACCATTAATTTGAAGTAATTTAAAGTATTTGAACCCCTACCAACCAGCAAGAATTCTGATTCACACAGACCTGTTAATTTTTCTTTAAGAAGCCCTCTTATTCTGCACTCTTTACCTGTATTAATTGCACCTGTTTGAACTTGTTACCTGTATAAAACTCAACTCAACTCAACTTTTTTTTTTATATAGCGCCAAATCACAACAAACAGTTGCCCCAAGGCGCTTTATATTGTAAGGCAAGGCCATACAACAATCATGAAAAACCCCAACGGTCAAAACGACCCCCTGTGAGCAAGCACTTGGCAACAGTGGGAAGGAAAAACTCCCTCTTAACAGGAAGAAACCTCCAGCAGAACCAGGCTCAGGGAGGGGCAGTCTTCTGCTGAGACTGGTTGGGGCTGAGGGAAAGAACCAGGAAAAAGACATGCTGTGGAGGGGGGCAGAGATCGATCACTAATGATTAAATGCGGAGTGATGCATACAGAGCAAAAAGAGAAAGAAACAGTGCATCATGGGAACCCCCCCACAGTCTACGTCTAAAGCAGCATAACCAAGGGATAGTCCAGGGTCACCCGATCCAGCCCTAACTATAAGCCTTAGCGAAAAGGAAAGTTTTAAGCCTAATCTTAAAAGTAGAGAGGGTATCTGTCTCCCTGATCTGAATTGGGAGCTGGTTCCACAGGAGAGGAGCCTGAAAGCTGAAGGCTCTGCCTCCCATTCTACTCTTACAAACCCTAGGAACTACAAGTAAGCCTGCAGTCTGAGAGCGAAGCGCTCTATTAGGGTGATATGGTACTACGAGGTCCCTGAGATAAGATGGGACCTGATTATTCAAAACCTTATAAGTAAGAAGAAGAATTTTAAATTCTATTCTAGAATTAACAGGAAGCCAATGAAGAGAGGCCAACACGGGTGAGATATGCTCTCTCCTGCTAGTCCCCGTCAGTACTCTAGCTGCAGCATTTTGAATTAACTGAAGGCTTTTTAGGGAACTTTTAGGACAACCTGATAATAAAGAATTACAATAGTCCAGCCTAGAGGAAATAAATGCATGAATTAGTTTTTCAGCATCACTCTGAGACAAGACCTTTCTGATTTTAGAGATATTGCGTAAATGCAAAAAGGCAGTCCTACATATTTGTTTAATATGCGCTTTGAATGACATATCCTGATCAAAAATGACTCCAAGATTTCTCACAGTATTACTAGAGGTCAGGGAAATGCCATCCAGAGTAAAGATCTGGTTAGACACCATGCTTCTAAGATTTGTGGGGCCAAGTACAATAACTTCAGTTTTATCTGAGTTTAAAAGCAGGAAATTAGAGGTCATCCATGTCTTTATGTCTGTAAGACAATCCTGCAGTTTAGCTAATTGGTGTGTGTCCTCTGGCTTCATGGATAGATAAAGCTGGGTATCATCTGCGTAACAATGAAAATTTAAGCAATACCGTCTAATAATACTGCCTAAGGGAAGCATGTATAAAGTGAATAAAATTGGTCCTAGCACAGAACCTTGTGGAACTCCATAATTAACTTTAGTCTGTGAAGAAGATTCCCCATTTACATGAACAAACTGTAATCTATTAGACAAATATGATTCAAACCACCGCAGCGCAGTGCCTTTAATACCTATGACATGCTCTAATCTCTGTAATAAAATTTTATGGTCAACAGTATCAAAAGCAGCACTGAGGTCCAACAGAACAAGCACAGAGATAAGTCCACTGTCCGAAGCCATAAGAAGATCATTTGTAACCTTCACTAATGCTGTTTCTGTACTATGATGAATTCTAAAACCTGACTGAAACTCTTCAAATAGACCATTCCTCTGCAGGTGATCAGTTAGCTGTTTTACAACTACCCTCTCAAGAATCTTTGAGAGAAAAGGAAGGTTGGAGATTGGCCTATAATTAGCTAAAATAGCTGGGTCAAGAGATGGCTTTTTAAGTAATGGTTTAATTACTGCCACCTTAAAAGCCTGTGGTACATAGCCAACTAACAAAGATAAGTTGATCATATTTAAGATTGAAGCATTAAATAATGGTAGGACTTCCTTGAGCAGCCTGGCAGGAATGGGGTCTAATAAACATGTTGATGGTTTGGATGAAGTAACTAATGAAAATAACTCAGAAGGAACAATCGGAGAGAAACAGTCTAACCAAATACCGGCATCACTGAAAGCAGCCAAAGATAACGATACATCTTTGGGATGGTTATGAGTAATTTTTTCTCTAATAGTCAAAATTTTGTTAGCAAAGAAAGTCATGAAGTCATTACTAGTTAAAGTTAATGGAATACTCAGCTCAATAGAGCTCTGACTCTTTGTCAGCCTGGCTACAGTGCTGAAAAGAAACCTGGGGTTGTTCTTATTTTCTTCAATTAGTGATGAGTAGAAAGATGTCCTAGCTTTACGGAGGGCTTTTTTATAGAGCAACAAACTCTTTTTCCAGGCTAAGTGAAGATCTTCTAAATTAGTGAGACGCCATTTCCTCTCCAACTTACGGGTTATCTGCTTTAAGCTACGAGTTTGTGAGTTATACCACGGAGTCAGACACTTCTGATTTAAAGCTCTCTTTTTCAGAGGAGCTACAGCATCCAAAGTTGTCTTCAATGAGGATGTAAAACTATTGACGAGATACTCTAACTCCCTTACAGAGTTTAGGTAGCTACTCTGCTCTGTGTTGGTATATGACAATAGAGAACATAAAGAAGGAATCATATCCTTAAACCTAGTTACAGCGCTTTCTGAAAGACTTCTAGTGTAATGAAACTTATTCCCCACTGCAGGGTAGTCCATCAGGGTAAATGTAAATGTTATTAAAAAATGATCAGACAGAAGGGAGTTTTCAGGGAATACTGTTAAGTCTTCTATTTCCATACCATAAGTCAAAACAAGATCTAAGATATGATTAAAGTGGTGGGTGGACTCATTTACTTTTTGAGCAAAGCCAATAGAGTCTAATAATAGATTAAATGCAGTGTTGAGGCTGTCATTCTCAGCATCTGTGTGGATGTTAAAATCGCCCACTATAAGTATCTTATCTGAGCTAAGCACTAAGTCAGACAGAAGGTCTGAAAATTCACAGAGAAACTCACAGTAACGACCAGGTGGACGATAGATAATAACAAATAAAACTGGTTTTTGGGACTTCCAATTTGGATGGAAAAGACTAAGAGACAAGCTTTCAAATGAATTAAAGCTCTGTCTAGGTTTTTGATTAATTAATAAGCTGGAATGGAAGATTGCTGCTAATCCTCCGCCCCGGCCCGTACTACGAGCATTCTGACAGTTAGTGTGACTCGGGGGTGTTGACTCATTTAAACTAACATATTCATCCTGCTGTAACCAGGTTTCTGTTAGGCAGAATAAATCAATACGTTGATCAATTATTATGTCATTTACCAACAGGGACTTAGAAGAGAGAGACCTAATGTTTAATAGACCACATTTAACTGTTTTAGTCTGTGGTGCAGTTGAAGGTGCTATATTATTTTTTCTTTTTGAATTTTTTTGCTTAAATAGATTGCTTAAAAGACACCTGTTCACACACTCAATCAATCACACTCCAATCTGTCCACCGTGGCCAAGACCAAAGAGCTGTCTAAGGACACCAGGGACAAAACTGTAGCCCTGGACAAGGCTGGGATGGACTACAGGACAACAGGCAAGCAGCTTGGTGAGAAGACAACAACTGCTGGCGTAATTATTAGAAAATGGAAGAAACACAAGATGACTGTGAGTCTCCCTCGGTCTGGGGCTCCACACAAGATCTCACCTCATGGAGCAAGGATGATTCTGAGAAAGCCCAGAACTACACATGAGGACCTGGTCAATGATCTGAAGAGAGCTGGGACCACAGTCACAAAGATTACATTAGTAACACATGATGCCGTCATGGTTTAAAATCCTGCAGGGCAGCAAGGTCCCCCTGCTCAAGTTGGCACATGTCCAGGCTGGTTTGAAGTTCACCAGTGAACATCTGGATGATCCAGAGGAGGCATGGGACAAGGTCATGTGGTCAGATGAGACCAAAATAGAGCACTCTGGTATCAACTCCACTCATTGTGTTTGGAGGATGGGAACAATCCTAAGAATCGTGAAAACCATGAAAAGAGTGTGTGCAAGAACTACAAGGAAACGTCTGACCTGTGTAATTGCAAATAAATGTTTCTGTACCAAATATTAAGGTCTGTTTTTCTGTTGCATCAAATACTTATTTCATGCAATCAAACACAAATCATACTATGTGATTTTCATTTTTTTTTTTTTAGATTCTATCTCTCACAGTTGAAGTGTACCTACGATAAAACTTACAGACCTCAACATTCTTTGTAGGTGGGAAAACTTGCAAATCAACAGTGGATCAAATACTGTGCCTCACTGTATCTGTGGTGCAAATTTGGTGAGAATCTGTGAAGTAGTTTTGACGTAATCCTTCAAAACCTGTATAAAGTGAAATCTTGATCCAGAATCCGGATCCGGATTACCTCCTAAATTCAGTGGAGTCTTCCATGACATAATATTTATCTGTGGAGGAATTTTGGTGAGAATCCGTCAAGTAGTTTTGACATAATCCTTCAAAACCTATATAAATCTTGATCCAGAAATCTTGATCCGGATCACGTCCAAAATTTCATAGCTTAGCCTATTAGCTATTAATTATCTAATAGGCTGCCTCACCCTCATTCACCATATGTGTATGTATATATATATATATATAGATATATATATATATATATATGGTAGTTTAATGTTTAACACTTTAAGTGGTTACTGGGATGATCAGCTGTAATTACATGTGTTCCCACACGAGGGCGAAGCTACTGAATACTGTGTTAAAAATATAGCAGAAGAAGAATATACAACAAGATGTGTAATGCTAGCAGCTGCAGGCCGTTTTTCTCTTTTCTGCAAATATATGTACTTATGTCTACATATACATTTCGACACGCTTTTTCCTGTTCCCGCTTTTTAATATTATTATATTTAAGTAAATACTGGAATACCTAACAGCTAACGTTAGCTTATCTAGCCGGCCTTAGCAATGTTCATCATAGCTTACAAAATAGTTGGTTCCTTTGTGTTTGATAACAATCTTCTCCTGTGATGTCTTATCCTTCTTATGTCTTATTACTTAATATATTATATATACCTTTTCTTGAGCTGCTTGGGTGGGTAGGGAGAGTTCCCAAGGGATAAAAAAAGCTTTTTAACCTACCATCCCTGGTTCTCAAGACCAGGCACCTAAGTGGCTAAACTCTACTCTATTCTACTCTCCTATTTTACTCTTCCTTTTTAGATATTTAGATATACCTTTGTATACTGGCATAGTTCCACCTTAGAATTGGAATATAATATATAAGATATACCTTACTGAATTTTCATGGAGTCTTCCATGGCCTAATGTCTATTTGGAGTGAAAATTTCATCAAAATCCGTGAAACAGTTTTGATGTAAGACAGACAAATAAATAACTAAATAAATGAATAAACGCCAGTGATTTTATTATGTCCTTGGTGGTCGTAAAAAAAAACTAGAACAGTACTCAGAATGCATCCATTTGCCAAGGGCCAAAACTCCCCATTGCACACTTTGTGCAATGTTAAGAAAATGTCTCAAAATTACCTCTTAGTACACTGAAAAAGGAGAATGTTTGAACGAACTTAAAAAAGTGTTACAATTTGTAAAAACCTGAATGAAATAAGTTGTTTGAACTTAAGTTTGAAAGTTAAATCAACTCTAACTTACAAACTTAAGTTCAAACAACTTAATTCATTCAGGTTTTTACAATTTGTGACATTCTCTTTTTTTCAATGTACATGTGCCATAAAATTTTATATTTTATGTTCTAAGCAAGTGGTTTTCAACATGTTTTGTGAAAATTACGTCAAGTAACTCACCTCATTTGTCTCATCCACACACTGCAAGATGGACCCTACATTTTCAAAAAGTTAATGATTTTTTGGTGTTTTGGTGTAAAAGATTGACAGAAACATTAGCAAAGACAACTACGCCACTTTCACAAAGCAACAGGATATGACGATGATGTGAATTTGAGAAAAGCTGATCCTGATGAAACAGGATACTGCACATGGCAACGCAAAGCAGCGCAAACACATTTTAGCTGACGTCCCTCAAACCACTCAGACTAAATGTTGTTCATCACCAAAGCTGTCCAGGGAGCAGTTTCAGCAAAAATAGCTTTAAGAACCACTAATGGATGCTCGCAGAGTGTGGGACGTGAATTTGGCAAAACCGCTGAGTATTTATGAGAAAACCCCCACGAGGCAAAGCAGAGCGGCACAAAGCAGCGGCTCCATCTGCAGAATGATACGACGCATGTTGAGTTTGCTGGAAAGATCACCAAACTAAAATAGCTTGCTGGAAAATCTGATAATGGATGACTGCGTTGCCAGATTTAATCTGGTTAGAAAAGCATTGTGTGATTAAGAAGAACAACACAGCATGGCAGCCTGTGTGTGTGTGTGTGTGTGTGTGTGTGTGTGTGTGTGTGTGTGTGTGTGTGTGTGTGTGTGTGTGTGTGTGTGTGTGTGGCTACTGCAATGAGTCATCAAAACCCTGACAGGGCGCGGCCACCCAGCAATGCCAGTAACCATGGAAACATGATACACCACAGAAATTTGAGAAAGTATGATATCAGGCCAGAACAGTGGTCAGAGGCCGTGACTTCGCTACTGGCAACGTCAAAAAACACAAAACAATTCCAGCCACTGACTCATCGTCATGCAATCTGAAAATTATTATTATTCTTTTTATGTCAATCTCAGTACAGAATTATTTTAAGCAGAACACATTATGGAAATATTATAGTTTTTGGTTTGAACATATATGTGGAGCGTGCATACCTCTACCAAAGCCAAACAGAAATGCTGGTTTCACAAAATGCAAAAGATGTAGGACCATGCCCTACAACTTCTGGGTCAGGCTCAAAACCTCTCAGCAGGCTGAGTGCCTGTTGACAGAGTTAATCAAAACAATTACCAAGTTCTGCCAAGTTTCATGGAGATCGGCTAAACATCTTTTGCATAATCCTGCTGACGGAAATAGAAACAAACATAACACATGAGCACAGCCCCATTCCAAAAACAAGGACATGAAAAATCAATAAGTGGGAAAAGCAAAGGCAAAATTACAAATACACACTTAGTGTTATTAGTGTTACAGCATGTAATGTGTAACCTTGAACATGGTTTGGACATGAGCTTTTATCAGCCCATGTCTTATACCCTCGTCACACTAGAGGCCGAATGAGCCCGAATGCCATCCGAATGAAAATTCGGCGTACATTCCGGAACAGTCGAGGTACATTTGAAAACCTCTGACTGTAATCTGACGGTGTTCCAAACAGTCTGGCAAATTCCTGTGGCCGGTCCGAATGTTTAGCTCATGTTCAAAACAGCCGAGGTGGAAAAATATCATACGGCATTTGAGGTGGACTCTAACTGCATTCTGACTGCGCTCTAAATATTCTACATCAAAACAGCATTCGAAACATTCTGATCACATTCGAGGGAAATTCACCATGGTCAGGCACGTCAATTCCTGTCGGCATGTGCTGAATGCCACACGGAGCTGTTTGGAGTGCGCAAAGGAAATATTGTAATGTGCAAAGTCTGCGGCACGCATTCCTTTTGTGAACTAGACATGAACATTGCACAATCGAACAAGAAACACTGTGTGTTACTGTGAGACAATTCATCTCTGAGTCAAGCAGCTGTGCAGCTGCGCAGTGCTTGTAAACGCGGTGTTACATCCATAATGAGCATGATATTACAGATACATTGTCAGTCCACCTCATGAGTTAGAAGATGTATCTGTAATATTATGTTATCATGGCTGGAACACTCCGTTCAGACATGCTGCACCACGTTGCAGTGCCACAGCGAGTCAATGCGTCTCAGTGGCCCGGTGCAATGTGTGTCATCCAGCCACTCTTTCTTTCTTTCACTCACTCACCCGCTCATCTGCTCCCCCCCATTCTCTCCAGGAAATCCAGGCGGCCTTGTCTGAACCAGCAGTAAGGATATAAAGAATCCAAAAACATTGAAAAGTCATGTTCAATGCCATAATTGTTTAACTCACTGTTTGGAACTGATAATGGATTTTATTTTTCACTCTCATCACTCACTCATCTTCACCCTCTTTTCCGGGATTGGGCCATGGGGGAAACAGCTCCAGCAGTTCCTAGGCCCGCGTTTGGAGATATAATCTCTCCACCTAGTCCTGGGTTTTCCCGGGGCTCTCCTCCCAACTGGACGTGCCTGGAATATCTCCTTACCAGATGCCTGAACCACCTCAGGTGGCTCTTTTTAACATGAAGGAGCAGTGACTCTACTCCGAGCTCCTCGTGGATGACTAAGCTCCTACCCTTATCTCTAAGGGAGACACCAGTCACCCTCCTGAGGAATCCCATTTCAGCTGCTTGTACCCACGATCCCCTGAGAAGGGACCCCCTCACTCCATACTCTCGCAGCACCTCCCACATTATCTCCCAAGGTATCCGATCATACACCTTTTTCAAGTCCATAAAATACATGTAGACTGGATGGGGATACTCCCAGGCCCCCTCCAAGATCCTTGTGAGATTGAAGAGCTGGTCGGTTGTTCCATGACCAAGAGGGAACCCGCATTGTTCCTCTTCAATCAGAAGTTTGACTATCGGCCGAACCCTTCTTTCCAGCACTCTGGAGTAGACATTACCAGGGAGGCTGAGTAGCGTGATGCCCCTGTAGTTGACACACACTCTCCGGTCCCCCTTTTTTTAATATGGGGACCACCACCCCAGTTTGCCACTTCTTAGGCACTGTCCCAGACCTCATTGCAATGTTGAAGAGACATCTCATCCAAGACAGTCCCTCCACACCCAGAGCCTTCAGCATTTCTCATCAACTCCCGGGGCCTTGCCACTGAGGCGTTGTTTGACTACCTCAGTGACTTCCACCAGGGAAACTGATGATAGTTCTTCATCAGCTTCCACCTCTGCCACTACTATAGAGGGCACTCCAGTCTGATGCAAGAGTTCCTCAGTGTTCCTTCCAGTGGTGGATTATATCCTCAGTTGAAGTCAACAGATTCCCGTCCTTACTGTCGACAGCTTGGATGGTAAATGGACTGCATTTATATAGCGCTTTTCCATCTGTATCAGACGCTCAAAGCGCTTTACAATAATGCACCCCGATGTCAGGGTGCTGCCATACAAGGCGCTCACTACACACCGGGAGCAATAGGGGATTAAAGGCCTTGCCCAAGGGCCCTTAGTGATTTTCCAGTCAGGCGGGGATTTGAACCCATAATCTTCTGGACTCAAGCCCAACACCTTAACCACTAGACCATCACCTCCCCTAAATGGTTCCTTGTTTTCCTCTCCTGAGGTGCCTCATGGTTTGTCAGAAGTGCCTTGGTGCCAACTGAAAGTCCTTCTCCAAGGTTACTCCAAACTCCTCCCACTCCCGCTGCTTTGCCTCCCTGACAGCAGAGGCTGCCACCCTTCAGGCCTGTTGGTACATTGCAACTGCCTCCGGAGTCCTCTGAAATAAAATGGTCCGGAAAGACTCCTCCTTCAGTCGGACGGCTTCCCTGACTGGACTGGAGGCTGGAGGTTTAATTTTTATTGGACAAAACTGATTAAATGCCAAGGACACAAAGAACCATTATAGTTGCACTGAATCATGAAGAATGAAACTGCATGATGCTGTGCCCAAAATGTGAGGCCCTGATTTGCACCTGAGTGGGACTTTTCATTCCATTGCCATTTGAGCATATGCCGTTTTTTTTGTTTTTTTTTTTATGGGTACAGTCTCATTGACGCTGATGGATTCTGTTGAGATCCTATATCGGCCTTGAGGCCCAGTGGTGCCGGTGCTTATCCTCGGGCTCTATAGTGGACTTACAGCTGGACGGACATCGCGAACAGTATTTTAATAACACTGTGGGGAAGTCAGGTACATGGTTAATATGTATCTGTTAGAAACCCAGAAGCACTGTGTGATCTGTGTGTGTGAGCTGCCCTCGTCATGACCTCTGGCCTCACCGTGCTCAAATTAAAAATAAACCCTTTCATCGAGGACTCCACCCACCACCATGGCCACTCCCCTCTCCTCCAGACTTTGCACCACCCTGAGAAAAATACCTATCAGCCTGGAAAAGCGGTGCTCTGTGTGTGTGTGTGTGTGTGTGTGTGTGTGTGCGCACTGAACAAACAGCTTGTTTGGATTTTATGTCATTTCATCCCAGGCAAGGTTTGGAAATATCACAAAGACACTGGAAGTTAAATTACTAATTAATATAAAGTGAGAAGGAATCTACAAGCAGGATTTTGAGTCCAATACAAGCCAGATGATTAAACCTTTTAAAATGAATGTCATTGTCAACTAATGATTTGTTAACAATCATAAGGTGGGTCCTCTGTGGTCGCTTCTCGCCGCCTGATAGGCCGGGATGTTGATCCTGTTCTGTTGCATGTCTCCTCCCACTGGGGAGGTACCGCAGTGGCTCTGGGACCCCAGTAGGTACCTGTGTGGCCCCAGCTGCAGTTTGGAGGCTATGTGGCTCTGATGTGTCACTTCTCATGACATGGACGACACTGTGCACACAGACTCACATTTATGTACCTCACGTTCACTCAATACACCTCCGAATACAAAATTCTAAATTCTGTACGTTTTTATCATTTCTGCTATCATGATATCATTAATCATGTTCCTCTTCCTTTTTTTAAAATAATTTCCTCACTCTCTTTGCTGGTGTCTTTGTTGTTTTTGGTCATTTGTCACTGTCGTTTGTCTAAGTGTCTACATGGATCAAACTTAGTCTACTCATTGAGAGTGCCAGTTTGCACCTCATTATCACAAACAAGAGCGATTGAGGCACTTTTGACTGAGATATAATGCAAAATGTACACCAAATGGGCTTTTCAATATTAAATTCAAATGTCCACAAAATCCACAATCCGGAGCAGATCCGGTGTTGCAGACTGAACGGTCTGCCCCTAAAAATCGGTCCACTTTTTGCATCTGTGCATGCGTCATTTTCAGGGTTGGGTAGGATTACTTTGAAATGTAATCCAAAAGTAATCAGATTACAAGTAATCCAAATGTATGTACATACATACATGTAATCCACATGTATTCTTTCAAAGTAATCCTACCCAACCTTGGTCATTTTGGACCACAGCAGCACATCTGACAGAGTCTCTTCACACAAAGCAATAAAATGGATTAATGGGATTATTAACCATCCAATGATAAGGTAAAAGCTCTTAAATAATTCTAAAGTCAGTTTTAAGCCGAAACTAGGCAATTTTAAGCAGAAATGAGGCGAAATTCCATGAAAATTTGAAATGATCGACGCGCATGAACGCATCAGCTAGCAGCTTGTTTAGCCATGGCGCTCTGATCGCTTCCGCCGCCTTTTATTATGAAATAATGCTGAATTTATGTGGACATGATTGTTGTACTAAAGCTTCAGATATTTGTCGCTGAGACAGATGTTGACTGGAGTGCAGTTTGAAGCAGAAACGAGGTGTTAATCCGTGAACCGTGTCATCAGGAGGGACCGATTTTTAGGGGGACCGTTCGGTCTGCGACACCGGATCAAACTTTGTCAGGTGACAGTGAGTGCCAGTCTGTGCCACACTTTCAAATATGAGAGTGATTGGGGCACGTTTGATTAAGATATAATATAAAATATACATTAAATGTGGTTTTCAATGTTAAATTTAAACAGCCACAAAATCTATAATCTGGATCAGATCTGGATCAAACTTTGTCAGATGATAACACTCTCAAATATGAAAGAAATTTGATCTTTTTTGACAGAGTTATGAATTTTTGAAAATTCATTCAATGTTAACGATAGGGATTTTTCCAATTTTCCAAGATTTTTCCTGACTTTGGCCTTTGACCTTGAAATTGAATCAGTCATTGCCTATCAGGATATGAATGTTCAGTAAAAACTTCATAACAATATATGAAAAATTGTGGGCTCCAGACTGTTCACAAACAAATAAGCAAACAATCAGGGATGAAAACTTGACCTCCTCCAACTTTGTAAGTGGAAAATCAACAAACAGGAAAGCGGGAGAAAAGCTTCACTTTGGTGTGCAGTAAAAACGGGCAGCCTGACATCATACATCAAAGCCATATCATTTTTAACTTTTTAAGGTGGAACGTTGCCACTCAAACCTCAAGCGTATAGTCCCGCTGCAGAAAGAGATTCTCATGTCATAAAATGCACATGAATGGATCATTTCTGGCAGAACTAAAAAAAGAAAAGGCTGCAGTACGGTCGTGATGACCGTGAACGAAGCAGCTCTCATTACACCATTTAACTCTGTTTATATAATCTGATTACGGCCATCATCATTTTACTTGCAGCCTGCTCTAACAGCGCCCCCTGCTGGGCCTTTTCAAAAGAACCATGCAGCTTTTTTCTTCCACGTGCTTTCAACAGCCGGCTGCTTTCAATGGACACACTGACAAAACAAAAGAATAAAGGATGTAATAATGTCAAGATTACAGGAAGGACTCTGAGATTAGACAGGATGTGCCAAATTACGAGGACAGTCGCCCCTCTGAATTACAGGAAACCTGATTTTAATAAGATTATCTATTTAGTTAAATTAGCTGGGATCAAGGCCAGATTATCAACAGACTCACTGACAGCTGGAACATAATTACACTGAATAACACCGTGAGGAAAACACACACACACACACACACACACACACACACACACACACACACACACACACACACACACACACACACACACACACACACACACACACACACACACTGTGCACTAAACAACAAAAAGGTCAGCAAAACTGATTTTTACACAAGGCCATCAAAATATGGCAATCAGGTATTACGAAGACTTTGCACCTGCCCGCCCACCTGTCCGTCCGTCCGTCCGTCTGTGAGAACATTCTTGGGACACAGACCTTGGACAAGTTCAGAGATGGCTAACCTTGACCTATTTTAAGAGGTTAAAAGGTCACATTGTGACAGCTAATCAGAGTAGAGAGGCACCGTGACGTCACTGGCTGGTCTCTGGCTGTTAATCCAACATGGTGGAATCCGATGCGAAACCGCTGCGTTTCTGTATACAACCCCAATTCCAATGAAGTTGGGACGTTGTGTAAAATGTAAATAAAAACAGAATACAATGATTTGCAAATCGTATATACGAGGTCTGTGATAAAAAAAGCGGTCCTTTTTATTTTTTTCAAAAAATAAATGGATTTGATTCATATGTTTTTACGTCAGACAAGCTTGAACCCTCGTGCGCATGCGTGAGTTTTGTCATGTCTGTCGGTGATGTCATTCACCTGTGGGCAGGCTTTGAGTGAGGTGTGGACTCCCCCTCCTGTCGGAATCTCTTTGTCTGAGACGCTGCAGGGAGACGGCGCGCGTTGCTTTATCAAATTTTTTCAGGACCGGTGAGGGATATCCGTGTGGACACTATTCGAGAAATTCAGCTGGTTTTCGGTGTAAAGTTTAACGGCTGATGAGAGATTGTGGAGTTTCTTTCGCTTTAAGGACAGGCCACAAAGCATATCGGCGCGGCGCGGTCGGAGGTGGCGTCCGTCTGGCTGTTTCGAGCTGAAAACATCCTTATTCAAAGCTCTGTTCACCCAGGACGTCGTCAGAGAACAGAGAAGTTTCAGAAGAAGCCGGCATCAGGAGTTTACCGGCATCAGGAGTTTACCCGGACATTCCACTGTTAAAGATTTTGTAATGAAAGAACGTGCAGACGAATTTGCCGAGTCGGATCCGTGACGACGTGGCAAATCCATCTGCGCCGCAACATGAAAAACACCTCCGTGTTGAAAACCATTTGTAAAATTCAGGCGGCTTTTGATGGCTTTCAACAAGTGAGTATCTGAGAAATTGTTTAACAGCTTGGGCATGTTCCAACTTGCCCATTAAGGTTTCCAACGGAGGTGTTTTTCCTGTGGCGACCCCCCGCGGTCGGGTCCAGCCCGACATGCGAATCTGCCCGCACGTTCTTTCATTACAAAATCTCCTTTAACTGTGGAATGTCTGGATAAACTCCTGATCCCGAATTCTTCTGAAAGTTCTCTGTTATCTTATAAGTCTTGGGTCCACAGAGCCTGAAATTAGGAAGTTTTCAGCTTGAAACAGCGAGACGACGCCACCTCGGAGCGCAGATCGCCATCAGGCGCCGTGGGCCGTCCTTACGGAGACAGTAAAACTCCAAAATCTCTCATCAGCCGTTAAAATTTTCACCGAAAACCAGCTGAATTTATCGAATGGTGTCCACTCAGTTGTGCCTTACAGGTTTTGAAAAACTTTTTATCAAACAAAGCAGCAGTCTCTGAGCCATTCCTAAACAATGAAAAAATCGACGAGAGGGTGGGCGACTCCTCACTCAAAGACTGCCCACAGGCGAATGACGTAACCGACAGGCGTGAAAAAACTCTCGCATACCCACGAGTGTTCAAGCATGTCTGATGTAATCACACGTGATTCAAATCCATATAGTTTTTGAAAAAAATAATAAGGTCCGTTACTTTTCTCACAGACCTCATATATTCAACTGAATACACCACAAAGACAAGATATTTAATGTTCAAACTGATAAATGTGATTGCTTTTGTGCAAATATTTGCTAATTTTGAAATTGATACCTGTAACACATTTCAAAAAAGTTGGGACGGGGCAACAAAAGACTAGGAAAGTTGATGAATGCTCAAAGAACACCTGTTTGGAAACAGGTGAGTGTCATGATTGGGCATAAAAGGAGCATCCCCGAAAGGCTCAGCCATTTACAGCATAACTATAGCCATTTATAGCATAACTAAGGGATGGTTCAGGTGACCCTGAACCATCCCTTAGTTATGCTGCTATAGACGTAGACTGCTGGGGGGTTCCCATGATGCACTGTTTCTTTCTCTTTTTGCTCTGTATGCACCACTCTGCATTTAATCATTAGTGATCGATCTCTGCTCCCCTCCACAGCATGTCTTTTTCCTGGTTCTCTCCCTCAGCCCCAACCAGTCCCAGCAGAAGACTGCCCCTCCCTGAGCCTGGTTCTGCTGGAGGTTTCTTCCTGTTAAAAGGGAGTTTTTCCTTCCCACTGCAGCCAAGTGCTTGCTCACAGGGGGTCGTTTTGACCGTTGGGGTTTTACATAATTATTGTATGGCCTTGCCTTACAATATAAAGCGCCTTGGGGCAACTGTTTGTTGTGATTTGGCGCTATATAAAAAAATTGATTGATTGATTGATTGATTGATTTACGTGCAAATATAAGGCAAGGATCACCACTTTGTGAACAACTGCTTGAAAAAAATAGTCCAACAGTTTAAGAACAATCTTTCTTAATGTTCAGTTGTAAGGAATTTAGGGATTCCATCATCTACAGTTCATAATATAATCAGAAGATTCAGAGAATCTGGAGAATTTTCTACATGTAAGCAGCAAGGCCGAAAACCAACACTGAATGCCCGTGACCTTCGATCCCTCAGGCGGCATTGCATTAAAAACCAACATCACTGTGTAAAGGATCTTACCATGTGGGCTCAGGTAAGCTTCAGAAAACCATTGTCAGTTAACACAGTTTGTAGCTACATCTACAAGTGCAAGTTAAAACTCTACCATGCAAAGTAAAAGCCATACATCAACAACATCCAGAAATGCCGCCGCCTTCTCTGGGCCTGAGCTCATTTGAAATGGACAGATGCAAAGTGAAAAAGTGTGCTGTGGTCTGATGAGTCCACATTTCAAATTGTTTTTGGAAATCATGGACGTCGTGTCCGCCGGAGAAAAGAGGAAAAAGACCTTCCAGATTGTTACCAGCGCAAAGTTCAAAAGCCAGCATCTGTGATGGTATCGGGGTGTGTTAGTGCCCATGGCATGGGCAACTTACACATCTGTGATGGCACCATCAACCTCTAACCTTAGTGACATGAAATTTGGGGTTCCACAGGGGTCCGTCTTAGGCCCCCTGCTTTTCTCCCTTTACATAGCACCCCTTGGGCACATATTGTGGCGTTTTAGGATTACCTTTCACTGCTATGCTGATGATACCCAGTTATACATGCTGATAACTGCTGGTAATCTCGTTCACATAAAATCCTTAGAAGATTGCCTTGCATCAGTGAGAAGTTGGATGTCTAGAAACGTCCTACCTTTAAACTCTGATAAGACTAAAATGATCGTTCTTGGTCCAGTGAGACATCGACATCAGTTTGACCAGTTAACGCTCAGCCTAGGCTCGTGTGTCATACATCACACTGACAAAGTGAGGAACCTTGGGATAATTTTTGATCCTATCTTGTCCTTTGACCTCCACATTAGAAATATTACTAGGACTGCTTTCTTCCACCTGCGAAATATATCGAGGATTCGTCCCATCCTGTCTATGGCTGATGCTGAGACCCTGATCCATGCATTTATTTCTTCTAGATTGGATTACTGCAATGTTCTATTTTCTGGTTTACTGTAGTCTAGCATTAGGGGTCTTCAATTGGTTCAAAATGTTGCAGCCAGACTTTTGACATGAAGCAGAACATTCAACAACATTACACCCATTTTGGCATCTCTTCTCTGGCTTCCTGTCCCAGTGAGATCAGATTTTAAGGTTCTGCTACTAGTCTATAAAATTGTTCATGGATGGCACCTCCCTACCTAGCTGACCTAATTAAACCTTGCGTACCGGCCCGGGCTTTGCGTTCTCAGGGTGCAGGACTATTTCGTGTCCCTAAGGTGAATAAGAAGTGTGCGGGTCATGGAGTTTTCTCTTATCATGCCCCTGTTCTGTGGAATGATCTCCCTGCATCAATAAAAACAGTCGGATTCTGTGGAGACTTTCAAGTCCAGACTTAAGACACACTTATTCTCCCTTTCATATGGCTAGCATACTGATATAGTTTTGTTTTACGCTTTTTACTCTTTTAATTCATTTTATTAGGAAACAGAGCATGTCGCGGCCTCAACTTTACCTAAATTCTGGGTCTTTTAGTGAAGCGTAGGGCTAGTGGCCGGCGATCACCTTAGTATTTCCTGTTTTTCTTGTTGTTTAATGCTGACAATTTATACAGTATTTCTTGTCTTTCTGATGCTTGATTCTGTTTTTTCTCTCTGTTTAAGGTGCAGCTCCATCCAGAGATGGGAGTTGTATTTATGCTGGCGACCTTCCTGTTCTGTGCACCAACAGCATTTCCTGTATATTCGTTTTGTGAATTGTTCTGTAATTTATGTCTGTAGCATGGCTCAAGAAGAGGGTCACCCCCTTGAGTCTGGTCTGCTTGAGGTTTCTTCCTCAGAGGGAGTTTTTCCTTACCACTGTTACTCTGGGGGTTAGTAAGGTTAAAACGGTCAAAACTAACTTCTGCTCTTTTCAAAAGCTCATGTATGTGCACACGCACGCCCTCCTGCAGATGCTGTTAAAAGGTAAATAAAATATCATTTTTGATTGAGTTTATTCTGCAACATCAATATAAACATACAGAGGTGAATGTGATACGCTGATAATACAATAAAGCATAACGCTTATTTCCATTTTGGTCCTTGTGCAGTGGTGGGCACAGTTCTGCTAATCCGCTAACCGCTAATTATCTAAGCTAACATTTTCGGTAACGGATTAGCGTTTCAGATAACTTTGAAAACCATCAGCAGACCAATTACCTTCCAATAAATTTAGTTCTGATAACTTTTAGACCGCAAACATATTTTTTGTGGGCATAGTGAATAAAGCTTAACAGTTAAAAACATTTGTGAAGTCTGAAATCATAGATTTAGTGCTTACCTATTACATGTTTTGTAGCAGACAGACAGCTATAAGTGGCAGCACTCAATCCTCTGCCAGCAGAGGAGAGCTGGTTACCAGAGAGAAAGGAAGAGGGAGAAAAAAGAAGACCATTTTTTTCACACCATACAGACTTGCAGGCATATCACACAAGTCATGCATAGGCAGACAGTTTTGACCTATGGTTAAAATTCTAAACACTCTAATTTCGGACAGGTTATTGGAATTAATGTCACCTCTGTTGTTCTACAAAGTGAAAATATCAGCTATATGTTTTAGTTTTGAAGTAACTCACTAATTTTGAAGGTTTTAAACCCCCGTCACACTTAGCTGGAATCACGCAGAGTTGCGTCAGAATTATGAATCGGCGCACATCCGAAAAATGTCAGATTTCAGTTCCAAAACGTTCTGACAGCCATGTGCAGAAGTCCACACGGTTGGTCAAAATCGGCCGGCGGCCCCAAGTGTGATGTACTTGTTAAAAACTCTCTGGGCGCAGTCGAGATGGTACACCGATCCGACAGTGATACATGTGCAATCTGATGACCATCTGACTGAAACTTACATATTCTGATGGTGCCAAAACAGGATCCGAAATGATTGGAGCGCATACGAGGGAACCTTGAGATAGATCTGGCACCGCAAAGCCTACTGGTATGACCTGCATGTGCCACGTATGATAATCTTCAACACCCCCCCAGCGCCAACAAACTGTTGAAATGTATGTGGGACGCTTCATCAGGATAATAATTCTGAATTATTATCATGTACAGTGAATGTGAACAGCGGCTATCAAACCGAAAGCACTGTGCGCTACTGTGCGTACGCAGCTGCAAATCTGAACAGGCTGTTATATCCACAATAGACATTACAGCACAGATATTTGTCCATTCCTTCCCATGGGTGACGTAAATAATGTGAACTATTGTCTCCATCATCAGTGGTGGGCACAAAATAAAAAAACTAAAAAAAAGCAAAATAAAGCAATGCTGACTTATGGTTTGGTGCATAAATTAATTTTATTTATACACCAAACCATAAATCAGCATTGCTTTATTTTCCAAGACCTCAGCCTGATGGCAGCACTGTGATTGGGCAGAGTTGAGCTTTCTATACAAGAAGTTGAATAGTAAGGACGGAGAAAAAGACTTGTACCGATTGGCCAGACAAAGGAACAGAGCTGGAAAGGATGTGCAGCAGGTTAGGGTGGTAAAAGATGTACATGGTAATGTGCTGACAAGTGAGGAGCATGTGCTGAGAAGGTGGAGGGAATATTTTGAAGAGCTGATGAATAAAGAAAATGAGCGAGAGAAAAGGCTGGATGATGTGGTGAGAGTAAATCAGGAAGTACAAGAGATTAGTAAGGAAGAAGTGAGGGCTGCTATGAAGAGGATGAAGAGTGGAAAGGCAGTTGGTCCAGATGACATTCCAGTGGAGGCATGGAAATGTCTAGGAGAGATGGCAGTAGAGTTTCTAACCAGATTGTTTAATAAAATCTTGGAAAGAGAGAGGATGCCTGAGGAGTGGAGACAAAGTGTGCTGGTTCCTATTTTCAAGAACAAGGGTGATGTGCAGAGCTGTAGTAACTACAGAGGCATAAAGTAGATCAGCCACAGCATGACGTTATGGGAAAGAGTAGTAGAAGCTAGGCTTAGAAAACAGGTGAAGATCTGTGAGCAGCAATATAGATTCATGCCGAGGAAGAGCACTACATATGCAATGTTTGTTCTGAGAATACTGTTGGAGAAATACAGAGGACAGAAAGAGTTACACTGTGTGTTTGTGGACTTAGAAAAAGCTTATGATAGCGTGCCAAGAGAAGAGCTGTGGTATTGTATGAGGAAGTCTGGAGTTGCAGAGAAGTATGTTAGGGTAGTGCAGGACATGTACAAGAATAGTGTGACAGTGGTGAGATGCGCAGTCGGAATGACAGACTCATTCAAGGTGGAAGTGGGATTACACCAAGGATCAGCTCTGAGTCCTTTCTTGTTTGCAGTGGTGATGGACAGGTTGACGGATGAGATCAGACAGGAGTCCCCATGGACTATGATGTTTGCAGATGACATTGTGATCTGTAGTGAGAGTAGAGAGCAAGTTGAGTCTAGTCTGGAGAAGTGGAGATATGCTTTGGAGAGAAGGGGAATGAAAGTCAGTAGAAGCAAGACTGAGTACATGTGTGTGAATGGGAGGGAGCCGTACAACATAGTGAGACCAGCTATGTTGTACGGCTTAGAGACGGTGGCACTAACAAAAAGACAGGAGGCAGAGCTGGAGGTGGCAGAGCTGAAGATGTTGAGATTCTCTTTGGGAGTGACAAGAATGGACAAGATTAGGAATGAACATATCAGAGGGACAGCTCAGGTGGGACGGTTTGGAGACAAAGTCAGAGAGGCGAGATTGAGATGGTTTGGACATGTGCAGAGGAGGGACCCAGGGTATATAGGGAGAAGGATGCTGAGGATGGAGCCACCAGGCAGGAGGAGAAGAGGGAGGCCAAAGAGGAGGTTTATGGATGTGCTGAGGGAGGACATGCAGGTGGTTTGTGTGACAGAGGAAGATACAGAGGACAGGGTGAGATGGAAACGATTGATCTGCTGTGGCGACCCCTAACGGGAACAGCCAAAAGACAAAGAAGAAGAAGAAGAAAAAGAAGTATAAATAAAATGAATACTGATAGAATAACTCCATTAATGTCAATTCTGTCATTTGTGCAAAGTTAAGATATATATATTTTAATGTTGAATAATGCACTAATTCTGAAGTTTTGTAACAAACACAGACAGATGGCATTCTGGGTAAAATGTGCCTCCGCTACACTGATTGGTTGATTAATTCTATGTAAACCAACATGTTAATGTGAGGTGTTTACAGATAAATGTGCTTTTGTAAAATATGCCATTTTATTTGTTAAAAAAACCCCAGCCATTTAAAAAAAAAAAAAGCCAAGTTGTAATTAGATAACCGTCTGATATAACTGCTGTCAAAAATAAATAGAACACTGCCAACTACTGGTGCCAGTGCGAGTTTTGGCCCTTTTTCAGCTGATTTTTCATTTGTGTGAGAATTTTTTGGATCGCACCGAGTTTCAGTTTAATCGCGCATCCTGCATTGTTTAGTTTACTTCGTACATGGAGTAACGAGCTGCGTTTAACATCTCACGACCACCTCCTGATCGCCGATTGTATGGTCAGATGAAAATCAAACCTGTTTGATAATCTTGTGCCTGTGCAAACACAGCAGAGCTGTCTTGTAATGTTTCTTTTTACTTTGATGTCTCCCATCGAGAGTTTTTGGAACTTAAGTTTGAAAAAAGCATCTGTTTACGTTTTGCTTCTGGAAACATGAGTCCGACGTGTGGCTTTTGAACGTACAATGTGTTTGAGAACATAAATCGGGCGCTCTGAACTTTTACACCGTGCGGTTCTGTGGTACAGTGTCTGCCCAGTTTCAGTCTGAGCACTGCCATGAGCACTACTGGCCAGTGGATGGCAGTAGAGACCTTGAAAACTTGCCAAAACAAAATTCCAGATAATCTGTGTCTGCTACTCTACTACGTTTAAGATGCGTGGAATTTAATAAAAGCAAACACAAAAACAACATCTATAAACCCAGAGACTATATTCACAAGAGTTTTAGGCACTAGAGTTTAATGCTGTTGTCCTGATCAGAGTGTCTCAAATGCATTCTCCTGTCGTGAACGTACTGAGATTACAGTACTGACAATACCCTATCCTACCCATAATGCACTGCTGGGCACAGCATGTCCACACTAAAACCTTAAAAATTGGCGCATTACTTTAAAACGAAAACATATATCTGATATTTTCACTTTATAAAACTTCAGAAGTGACGTTAATTTAAATAACTTGTCCGAAATAAGTTTGGTTAAAATTTGAACCATAAGTTAAAAATGTATGCCTCTAGATGACTTGGGTGATATTGACCACATATCAGTATGGGGTTAAAAGAAATGTTTTTTTTTTTTTGGTGACCAGTTCTCCTTTGACTGCAGAGAACAGAGCAGTTCCTTCTAGAACCAGCTCTCCTCTATTTGTAGAGGGTAGAACTACACATCTGCTCACCTTTGTTTACCACGTTAACGGTCTAAAAGTTATCAGACAAAAATGTATCGAAAGATAATTAATCCGATAATGGTTTTCAAAGTTATCTGAAAAGATAACCAGATAATGAAAATTTTATCTTCGATGGTTATCGGATTATCAGAAGTGTGCCCACTACTGTCCATCACAACGCAGACAGCTGCGCCTCTCTGTCGTGCGCATCATTGCGCGTGTCAGGCTCGGAGCTGGGTGAATCTCACTCTGTAATAAATGATCACCTTCTAACTCTGTAGGAGATATAACATGGAGCTTCAGCATTAATAAACATGAATCTCACCTCCAACAGTGGTTCAGGAGTGTTTCACAGCGCCGTCGTGGACGTGAAGCCTGGAGAGTTGCCTGTGGTTAAAATCCTCTCACCCAAAAGAAAAATATTAATCCCATGTGATAATCCAACCATCGCGGTGCCCAGAGTTGTGTTGTGCTCCTGAAGTGTGCAAAAAAGAAAAAACATCCCTGGAAAGGCACTCTGTCTGAAGCAGGGGACTACATGGCCCAATGCCAGCAAACTCTGAGCAAAGCTGTCTAGTGGCACGTGCGCGCTTAGTGGCCCATGCAGCGTTATGCATACACACACACACACACACACGAGTGATAATTGCAGCCCCACTATATATATATATATATATATATATATATATATGTCTGTGTGTGTGTGTGTGTGTGTGTACAAAAAGTAAATCAGGTTTCTCAACATTCATTCATTTATCTTCTACCACTTAGTCCAATTAAGGGTTGCGGGGGGCTGGAGCCTATCCCAGCAGCCATAGAGCGCGAGGCGAGGTACACTCAGGACAGGACGCCAGTCTGTCGCAGGGCCACAAACAGACAAACAAACACAGACACACCCACACACACACCTACAGACAATTTAAAGATTCCAATCCACCTAACCCGCATGTCTTTGGATGTGGGAGGAAACCGGAGCACCCGGAGGAAACCCACGCAAACACGGGGAGAACATGCAAACTCCACACAGAAAGGCCACGGGAATTGAACCCACGACCTCCTCGCTGTGAGGCAACAGTGCTAACCGCTAACCCGTGCTGCCCGCTTCTCAACATAAAATTTTCTAAAATTATCTTTCTTAAACAAAAACTCAAAGCAAATCTCTACAATGTGACATAAATTCATTAAAAATATTAAAACCAAGATGATGGGATGCATAAGTAAAGGGCCTGCAAATAATCAGCATAGTGCATGTTTTGCATTTTGGATCACCAGTTACACAGCTTCACGATGAAGTGGTACAGAGGAGGACTTTCTTAAAAAGAAGACCTGAAAGTTCAACTACAATTTGCCAGAAGGTACGGCCACAGAAGCCTGTAACTTCTTCTGGGTTGTCTGGGTGTCTTGGTGGCTTTCCTCACTCTTCTCCTTCTTGCACAGTCACTCAGTTTTTGAGAACTGTCTACTCCATGCAGATTTACCACAGAGTGCCATACTGTTTGTAATTTATTCATAACTGATGTAAATAAAGTCCACGAAATATTCAGTGACTTGGAAATGTTCATGTATCCATCCCCTGACTCGGCTGAAGAAAACTGGCAATTCCACTGTCTAGAAGTGGAATTGTCCAGAATTTAGCGAGTGATGTCCGACAGTGGATCTCTTTATGTTTAAAGGTGCTGATTCACATAAGAAAGGTTTTCTGACACTGGGATTTTCTAACACTGACTTTTAGTTTTACCACTAGAATGTCTTTAACCACTTTTTAATCACAGTTTCTTTTAGAAACTAATAATAACAATGTTTCTGCACAAGAACTGACAATTTATGTTCCCTGCCAGAAGCAGCTGGCATGATTTAAGATGCCTTGAACACACCAAATTCTGTAAAATCTCTTTGTGTCTTCGCCACATACTTTTGTTACATTAAAGTGCACTGAGTTCAGATGTGCTGACCTCTGACCCCAGCTGCTTTGGAACTACATACTGCTTTTTTTTGTTTGTTTTTTTGTACATTCATAACATAGTTGTGTTTGTCAAAACATGCTGATAAGGGCTGTGACGTGCAGGCGCCAAAAGAACAGTTAGCTAACAGGCTAACAGATGAAAGATTAAAAATAAAGAACACAACAATCAAACAAATCTGGCACATTATTCAACAACAACAACAATTTCCTTTCGGGATTAAAAAGTTCTTTCTTATGTTTTGTGGACAATCAGTCATACGGCACACATGCGTTTCAGTTTTTAAAATCACTGATGCTCTTAAGATACTGAAAAAAATATACAAAAACACCTTATCTTGAAAAACTGGAGAAAGTGATTTTGATCTTCTTGGATGAAGACGACTGGGTGGAGGCAATAAAGAAAAGATTTCCTTGTCTGTGCATGTTTGGCCTCCGGTTCATGACCATCACCACCAGGTTGTGTTTTAACTCACAATGTTTTAACTCACAATGCCACACAACACCAAAATCACTCAAAAACCAACTCAGTGGCTGAGGTTGAAAGGGAAATATTACATTTCTACATGTGGAGTTAACCACTAAAAATATAAGACAAAATTACGAGTGAAGCGACATGAAGCTCACTCATGGTACAGGGAGTCCCAAACAGGAAGTGCCAAATTTTGAGTCCACAGTGAAACAGGAAATGTCAAATATCAAACACTTCCTGGATTGACAAGACGATATCTTGTGGAATCTCGCGGGAACTCAGTGGCAAGTTCACACTGAAACAGGAAGTGCCAAATTTTGAGTCCACAGTGAAACAGGAAATGTCAAATGTTGAACACTTCCTGGCATGGGAGCAGCTAGAGCGGAGGTCAGGGTTGCACTGCACTCCCCTGAAATGTGATGATAAGTGATGCCGGTAATGTGTTTAAGCTGGTAATGCCTTTAATCCGTAATGAGTCATCTAATGCGTAATCTTTCTAAATCAGTAATCAGATTCAAGTTACTTCTCTGAGTCACTGTGTGTTACTATTATTTTTGTTTTGTGGGTCGATGGCAGCTTTAAAACAGGTGGGAGGAGCTCTGAACTGAAAAACAGTTGTCTCTCAAAGCGCGATGATGCTCAGAGCTGTGGTTTTACAAAGATATTTTTCTTTAAAACTGTGCTGCTCTGTGCGTGTCTTCGTTAAATACAGCTCATCCCCAACGCACAAACACTAAAGCTTTTTCTTTCCACTCAAATCCACTGAAAGTCTCTTTCTGAGGATGACATGATGTAAAAACCAGTGATAAAACATTCGTACCTGCCAATCTGATTGTGTTTTCTGTATAAATAAACGTTATCCATTCTTCTGCTCAAACAGCAAGCCAGGGGCGAATTCATGCAGGAAGAGATTGTGGGTGGGGTGGGGGGTGGAGAACGTGGCTCCCCACAACAGCACTAGATAAAGGTCCACTTTGGAAGACATTTTTTCAACTTTGGCTACTACTCATACAACCCCAGTTCCAATGAAGTTGGGAAGTTGTGAAAAATGTAAAAACAGAATACAATGATCTGCAAATCCTCTTCAACCTATATTCAGTTGAATACACCACAAAGGCAAGATATTTAATGTTCAAACTGATAAACATTATTGTTTTTGTGCAAATATTGGCTCATTTTGAAATGGATGCCTGCAACAGTTTAAAAAAAAAGCTGGGACCGTGGTATTTTTACCACTGTGTTACATCACCTTTCCTTCTAACAACACTCAATAAGCGTTTGGGAACTGAGGACACTAATTGTTGAAGCTTTGTAGGTGGAATTCTTTCCCATTCTTGCTTGATGTATGACTTCAGCTGTTCAACAGTCTGGGGTCTCTGTTGTCGTATTTTGTGCTTCATAATGGGCCACACATTTTCAATGGGTGACAGGTCTGGACTGCAGGCAGGTCAGTCTAGTACCCGCACTCGTTTACTACAAAGCCACGCTGTTGTAACGTGCAAAATGTGGCTTGGCATTGTCTTGCTGAAATAAGCAGGGACGTCCCTGAAAAAGATGTTGCTTGGATGGAAGCACGTGTTGCTCCAAAACCTGGATGTACCTTTCAGCATTGATGGTGCCATCACAGATGTATACGTTGTCCATGCCATGGGCACTAACACACCCCCATACCATCACAGATGCTGGCAAATGAACTTTGCACTGGTAACAATCTGGATGGTCTTTTGTCTCTTTTGTCTGGAGGAGTTTCTGGATGTTGTTGACGTATGGCTTTCGCTTTGCATGGTAAAGTTTTAACTTGCACTTGTAGATGTAGCGACGAACTGTGTTAACTGACAATGGTTTTCTGAAGTGTTTCTGAGCCCACACGGGTTCTCCAGATTCTCTGAATCTTCTGATATTATGGACTGTAGATGATGGAACCCCCAAATTCCTTGCAATTGAACATTGAGAAAAATTGTTCTTAAACTGCCCAGTGGTAAGATCTTTTACACAATGATGTCGGTTTTTAATGCAGTGCCCCCTGAGAGATCGAAGGTCACGGGCATTCAATGTTGGTTTTTGGCATTGCCGCTTACGTGTAGAAAGTTCTCCAGATTCTCTCAATCTTCTGATTATTTTATGGGCTGTAGATGATGGAATCCCTAAATTCCTTGCAACTGAACGTTGAGAAACATTGTTCTTAAACTGTTGGACTATTTTTTCATGCAGTTGTTCACAAAGTGGTGATCCTCGCCCCATCTTTGCTTGTGAACAGCTGAGCCTTTGGGGGATGCTCCTTTTATGCCCAATCATGACACTCACCTGTTTCCAAACAGGTGTTCTTTGAGCATTCATCAACTTTCCCAGTCTTTTGTTGCCACGTCCCAACTTTTTTGAAATGTGTTGCAGGCATCCATTTCAAAATGAGCAAATATTTGCACAAAAGCAATAATGTTTATCAGTTTGAACATTAAATATCTTGTCTTTGTGGTGTATTCAGTTGAATATAGGTTGAAGACGATTTGCAAATCATTGTATTCTGTTTTTATTTACATTTCGGAAAATGTCCCAACTTCACTGGAATTGGGGTTGTACTACTTATAATAATAACAACAACAATAATAATAATAATAATTTCAACAACTAAAATGTTTAGAAAGAATTTAATCGTTACATCTACAAACAATGTAGGTAAGTTTTACAGTTACAGCACTGTCAACAGTTAAATATGAGGTCAAGAAAGATGTCTATTTTATTTTTTATTAAACAACTATTTATGTTCATTAAAGTCTAGAAAGGGTGACTATAAAGTGAGTACTGGCAAAACAGGTTATCATTTTCATGTTGAGGTGGCGGGGGAGGGTGTCAGCAGCTGCTGAAAGTAACTAATGAAGCAACTAGTAATCTAACTTACGAGGTCTGTCCATAAAGTATAGGTCCTTTTTATTTTTTCAAAAACTATATGGATTTCATTCATATGTTTTAACGTCAGACATGCCTGAACCCTCGTGCGTATGCGTGAGTTTTTCCACGCCTGTCAGTGACGTCATTCGCCTGTGAGCACTCCTTGTGGGAGGAGTCGTCCAGCCCCTCGTCGGAATTCCTTTGTCTGAGAAGTTGCTGAGAGACTGGCGCTTTGTTTGATCAAAATTTTTTCTAAACCTGTGAGACACATCGAAGTGGACACGGTTCGAAAAATTAAGCTGGTTTTCAGTGAAAATGTTAACGTCTGATGAGAGATTTTGAGGTGATACTGTCGCTTTAAGGACTTCCCACGGTGCGAGATGTCGTGCAGCGCTCTCAGGCGCCATCATCAGCCTGTTTCAAGCTGAAAACCTCCACATTTCAGGCTCTATTGATCCAGGACGTCGTGAGAGAACAGAGAAGTTTCAGAAGAAGTCGGTTTCAGCATTTTATCCGGATATTCCACTGTTAAAGGAGATTTTTTTAATGAAAGACGTGCGGGCGGATTGCAGCGTCTGCTCGCAGCCGCCACGATGCTCCGCCACAGGAAAAACACCTCTGTTGGAAGCCTTAAGGACAAGTTGGAACATGTCCAGCTGTTAAACAATTTCTCATATACTCACTCCACTGAAAGCCATCAAAGGCCGCCTGGATTTTACAAATGGTTATCAACACGGAGGTGTTTTTCCTGTGCTGCCGCACCACGCCGGCTGCGTCCCGACGCGCGGACCCGTCCGCACGTCTTTCATTAAAAAAATCTCCTTTAACAGTGGAATATCCGGATAAAATGCTGAAACCGACTTCTTCTGAAACGTCTCTGTTCTGTCATGACGTCCTGGATCAATAGAGCCTGAAATGTGGAGGTTTTCAGCTTGAAACAGGCTGATGATGGCACCTGAGAGCGCTGCGCGACGTCTCGCACCGTGGGAAGTCCTTAAAGTGACAGTATCACCTCAAAATCTCTCATCAGCCGTTAAAATTTTCACTGAAAACCAGCTTAATTTTTCAAACCGTGTCCACTTCGATGTGTCTCACAGGTTTAGAAAAAATTTTGATCAAACAAAGCGCCAGTCTCTCAGCAACTTCTCAGACAAAGGAATTCCGACGAGGGGCTGGACGACTCCTCCCACAAGGAGTGCTCACAGGCGAATGACGTCACCGACAGGCGTGGAAAAACTCACACATGCGCACGAGGGTTCAAGCATGTCTGACGTAAAAACATATGAATGAAATCCATATAGTTTTTGAAAAAAATAAAAAGGACCAAAACTTTATGGACAGACCTCGTAGTTACTTGTAAAATTGACTAATCAGTAAAGTAACAAAGTTACTTTTTCAAGGAGTAATCAGTAATTAGATTACTTTTCCAAGGTAACTGTGGCAACACTGTTGGACACAGATGATTGACATGTCACAGCGCCGCACGTCTGATTGAAAAGAGCTGCATTTTGAAATCGGTGACCCATATTGACTGCAAGGTCTCTCCTGCACAATAGTTGGCGTTGTGTACCACAAGAAGTTCTAATCCACCTTAGTAGAAGAAGACAAATTTTGACTAAGACTTTAAACTGAAAATGTTGTCTGAACCACAGACTCCAAATGACACTAAAGTTATACTGGTGAGTAAAGGACCATATTTGATGCCAGAAATGAGATCCAGTTTGTTAAAAGCGATATTTCTCCTTAAATTCGGGTTGCCTTATATATTCGTTTTTCTCCAGTGCTTTTAAACAAGCAGGCCGCTGTTGATTTATGAGATATAACGTGAAGACGCTCAAGCTGAAAGAAATACAGGTAATTTACCCCTCCTCTGTTCTGTATAAAACCTGTGTAACTGCTTAATTTTGCTCTCTGAAGGACTTATTTTTAAATAAACTCTTAATTTTGTTGTCTGAGTGACACTCCAGTGACACAACTTTAGATAAATAAATCTAAAATTATCTTCCTTAAACTCAAACTGAAAGGAAAAACCTCTTCAACTTGATATAAATTAATTAAAAATATAAAATACAGTTTCCTGATGAAGTGGTGTAGAGGAGGATTTTCTTAAAAAGAAGACCCGATAGTTCAGCTACAATTTGCCAGAAAGTACATCTGAGATGCAAGCTTAGATTAGATGTTTTGGTGAAAGAAAATGTATTTCTTCATAAATGATCCAAAACATATTCAGTGACTTGGAAATTTTCATGTTTCCATCCCCTGACTTGTGTGAAGAAAACTGTCAATAAAACTTATTATTATTTACAGGTATTATCAAGTTTTAAAGATTTGCTTTCAGTTTAAGCTTGAGGAATTTTTATTCTTTATATGTTTTTGTGTTCTTGTATTTGAAATAGCATAAACAAAGTTGTTGTTGTTGTTGTTGTTGTTGGCAGTTTCCTCGTTTACGAGGATAGTGGGAAGGCCTTTTTTTTTTTTTTTTTTTTTTAGTTTATTTTCTACAAGCCCTCTGGTGGCTGAAAAGTCCAATGCGGATGCACAAGACCTATTACACTTGGGGCAAATGAACACTTGAGTAGGCTGGGCTTGTGCTGCTGCCCGCTCTTTCTGTCTTTGACGCTTCTGGCGTGAGGCCTCACTTCTTTCTGCCTCAAACTTCAGGCTGGCGGATTTGATGCTGGAACGCCAGCTGAGTCTATCTGTAGTTAGATGCTGCCATGACTGATGCTGAATGCCTGCAAGGGAGAGCTGTTTCTTCAGCTGGTCCTTATAGCGCTTTTTGGGGGCCCCTTGGTTTCGTCTCCCTTCCTTGAGCTCGCCAAAGAGAATTAATTTTGGCATGCATGTATCATCCATCCTGGCTACGTGACCTGCCCAACGAAGCTGTTGTTTGAGTATAATAGACTCCATGCTGGGCAATCTGGCTCTGGTAAGGATGTCCTCATTTGAGACGTAGTCCTGCCACTTGATCTCGAAGATGTTTCGGAGACAACGCTGATGAAAGCGTTCCAGTAATCTGATCTGCTGGCGATACAGAACCCAGGTTTCAGCTCCATACAGGAGGGTAGGGACCACAATGGCTCTGTAGACCTGCACTTTTGTGGAATGGCGCAGTGCATGATTCTGCCAGACTTTCTTAGAGAGTCGACCAAAAGAACTGCTGGCCTTGGCAAAGCGACTGTCTAGGTCCTTGGCAACAGATGCGTTGTTTGAGATAACACTACCGAGATACGTGAAGTGCTCTACTGCATTCAGGCTGGTACCCTCGATGTTGATTTGGGGTGGGGTATATGCTGTATGGGGGACCGGTTGATATAGCACTTCTGTCTTTCTCAGGCTGATGGTGAGGCCGAAGGCTCTTGCTGCTTCAGCAAAACAGTTGACAATGTGCTGCAAGGCTTGCTCCGTATGGGCGACGAGGGCGCAGTCATCTGCGAAGAGCAGCTCCATGATTAGCTGTTCTGTGATCTTAGTGTGGGACAGAAGGCGCCGCAAGTTAAACAGACTTCCGTCGGTTCTGAAGTGGATATAGATGCCGTCTGTCAAGTCTTCTTTGGCCTCACGAAGCATCATGCTGAAGAAGATGGAGAACAGAGTGGGCGCGAGGATGCAACCTTGTTTGACGCCATTTGAGATGGGGAAGCTGCCGGACAGAGTCCCATTGTACTTCACTTGTCCCATCTGGCCTTCATGCAGCTGGCGGATGATGGTGAGGAGCTTTGAGGGCAGCCAAGGCGTGCAAGAATCTTCCACAAACCCTCACGACTGACCGTGTCAAAAGCCTTGGTTAGGTCTATGAAGGCTGCATAAAGGGCCATGTTCTGTTCTCTGCACTTCTCCTGGATCTGTCTCAGGACAAAGATCATGTCGGTGGCTCCCGTGTTGGCCCGAAATCCCGACTCTCGGGAGTATTTTCATGCGCTATGGTAGAGGTAAGCCTGTTGAGCAGCACTCAAGCCAAAATCTTACCTGCTATTGAGAGGAGAGTGATGCCCCGGTAATTAGAACAGTCGGACTTGTCGCCCTTGTTCTTGTACAGGGAGACAATGACCGCATCCCGAAGGTCATGTGGAACCATTCCCTTTCCCAGGAACTGGAGAAGAGAATCTGAAGCTTGTCGAGGACTGCCTCACCTCCATTTTGGTACACCTCTGCTGGGATGCCATCTATGCCAGGAGACTTCCCTGGATTCAGCTGCGTGGTGGCCTTTCGGATCTCTTCAAGTGTTGGGGGGTCATCAAGTTCCCATTTCATCTCCACCTGGGGAATCTTCTCGATTGATGACTCTTGCACAGTGCGCTTGTCACTGAAGAGGTTTTCAAAGTGTTCTGACCAATGCTGCATAATGGTTTCCTTGTCCGTCAGAAGGGTGGAGCCAACTGAGGAGCGCAGGGATGCTTGCACTTGATGTGCTGGCCCATGGATGGTCTTAAGGGCTTCATAAAAGGAGCACATGTCTCCGGCATCGGCATGTTGTTGTGTCTTCTCCGCAAAAGCTAGCCACCAGTCGTTCTGCAGTATGCGGAGCTTGCTTTGCAGTGTGGAGCAGGCATTTCTGTAAGCTGTGTTGGCAGAGTGGTCATCAGGTTTAGCTAAAAGAGTCTTGTGGCATGCACGTTTCTTTTCTAGTAGTTCCTGGATTTGTGCATCAGACTCATCAAACCAGTCTTTATTTTTCCTGGCTGAGAAGCCCACTACTTCTGCTGCCGTCTCCTGAAGGATGGTCTTTAATCTCATCCACTGTTGTTCAGGGTCGTCAGGAAGGCCTTCTCCACCCAGTCTCTCCTCTAGTTTGGCCTGGAACTCCTTTTTTGTGTCTATGTCTTGCAGCTTGTGGACTTGTAGCTTCTTAAACTGTGGGCCATTCTTCTTAGGAGGGGGCTTGAAAGTGAAAGCAATCTTGGAACGGACCAAGCGATGATCCGTATAGCAATCCACGCTAGGCATCACCCTGGTATGCAGTACGTCTCTTCTATCACGCTGTCGCGTCAGAACATAGTCCAGAAGGTGCCAGTGTTTGGAGCGTGGGTGTCTCCAGGTTGCTTTGAATCTCTCTTTCTGTTGGAACAGGCTGTTGGTGATCGTCAAGTCATGTGCAGAGCAGAACTCCAGCAGCAGGCGGCCATTGTCGTTACAGTTGCCTATGCCATGTTTCCCTAGCACGTCCTTCCATACATCAGAGTCGCGGCCCACTCTGGCGTTGAAATCTCCCATGATGAGGAGCTTGTCCTGGGTGTCGACGCGCTGTAGAAGGCTGTGCAGATCGCTATAGAAAGCCTCCTTAACTCCGATGTTGGCCTGCATGGTTGGGGCATACACACTAACAATAGTGGCAAAATCCTTGTTGTTGATGGGGAGCCGGAGTGACATGAGTCGGTCAGAATGTCCAACTGGCAAACTGTGTAACCTATGTGCTATGGCGCTCTTGATCATGAACCCGACCCCTGAGAGTCGACGATCTTCTTTAGCCTTCCCTGACCAGAACAGTGTGTAGCCTGTGCCTTCCTCGGTGAGTGACCCTTGGTCTGCAAAACGCACCTCGCTGAGTGCAGCAATGTTTATGTCAAGCCTTGCTAGCTCTTTGGTGACTAAGGCTGAGTGTCTTCGAGGACAATCGCTATTGTCTGAGTCCATCATTGTGCGTACATTCCAGCACGCAATTTTCAGGTTCTTTGTTTTTCTTTTCGCACCGCTTGTAGTGATGCCCGTTGGCAGCGGTGAGCCAACCGGGTCTAGTGAGACAAGCCATGTTTAGACCACCTTTTCTAGGTCTGTCTCCATGTGAAGCAAGCAGGGCTATCCCTAAACAGGGCTGCTTGGTCACCCAGGGCCCTGCCGGATGATGCTGTTGTCTCGGGTCAGCAATCAAACGACCATAGTTCCTGAGCCGCCTGCATGCAGGATCGAGACTGCAGCTCCCAGTGCCATCATGCACCTGCTGTTTTCGCCTCTTCCCATCGCTGCAGGGCTTTCCTTCCCGCTTGTTGCTTAAAGTGGGGATCAGCTCGTGCACACCAATTCCACTCTTTAGGCAAGGTGGCACTCCACAGTGGCACAGACAAGCTGAGACGGCTGTGGCGACCACCAGGCTGTAGATTTTACATCAGAGTGACCTTCTCCTAGCCTCTGGCTAAAGAACCTTCCTCGGAGGCACGGGGGCAGTAACCCAGGCTGGGGGTTTAACATCAGGGTTTTACTTCCCCCAGGTGGACCGCCTTAACAGGGCTAATGAGTCCCATCTACCCACTGCTATAACCCAGTCAGCTGGGAGGCTCGTGATGGCGGGAGCGCCTAGATCCCATATAGGTCATGGACCTACCACTGCCATACTTGAATAAACAATATCTGTGTTGTAAAACAACAACAACAAAAACACAAAGCCAACATAATCAAAACCAAAGTGAGTGCAGCTCCAGGAAAACCTACCTGAAACAATCTAAAACTGACTGAAAATAAATCTGACTCAATCTAAACTGAAAACAATTCATCTAGCGCAATGTAACTATAGCTTGTAAGCTAACAAACAGAACATCAAATCAAATCAAATTTATTTATTTATTTATATAGCGCCAAGTCACAACAAACAGTCGCCCCAAGGCGCTTTATATTGTAAGGCAAGAGCCATACAACAATTACAGAAAAACCCCAACGGTCAAAATGACCCCCCTGTGAGCAAGCACTTGGCGACAGTGGGAAGGAAAAACTCCCTTTTAACAGGAAGAAACCTCCAGCAGAACCAGGCTCAGGGAGGGGCAGTCTTCTGCTGGGACTGGTTGGGGCTGAGGGAATATAAAGCTAACCAAATCTAAATGCACTTAAAACAATCACAGTCGAAACCTTTATCACTATGAAAACAGATAAGTATGTATAAAGCTAACTGAATCTGAAAGTAACTGAAAAACAGGTAACTGAACATAAATTAATGCAAAGATATGCAAATTGTTAAATTAATATAAAGCTAGCAATCTAAAATGTACTTAAAATCACACTATCTATTATTAGACGGTATTGCTTAAATTTTCATTGTTACGCAGATGATACCCAGCTTTATCTATTCATGAAGCCAGAGGACACACACCAATTAGCTAAACTGCAGGATTGTCTTACAGACATAAAGACATGGATGACCTCTAATTTCCTGTTTTTAAACTCAGATAAAACTGAAGTTATTGTACTTGGCCCCACAAATCTTAGAAACATGGTGTCTAACCAGATCCTTACTGTGGATGGCATTACCCTGACCTCTAGTAATACTGTGAGAAATCTTGGAGTCAATTTTGATCAGGATATGTCATTCAAAGCGCATATTAAACAAATATGTAGGACTGCTTTTTTGCATTTACGCAATATCTCTAAAATCAGAAAGGTCTTGTCTCAGAGTGATGCTGAAAAACTAATTCATGCATTTATTTCCTCTAGGCTGGACTATTGTAATTCATTATTATCAGGTTGTCCTAAAAGTTCCCTAAAAAGCCTTCAGTTAATTCAAAATGCTGCAGCTAGAGTACTGACGGGGACTAGAAGGAGAGAGCATATCTCACCCATATTGGCCTCTCTTCATTGGCTTCCTGTTAATTCTAGAATAGAATTTAAAATTCTTCTTCTTACTTATAAGGTTTTGAATAATCAGGTCCCATCTTATCTTAGGGACCTCGTAGTACCATATCACCCCAATAGAGCGCTTCGCTCTCAGACTGCAGGCTTACTTGTAGTTCCTAGGGTTTGTAAGAGTAGAATGAGAGGCAGAGCCTTCAGCTTTCAGGCTCCTCTCCTGTGGAACCAGCTCCCAATTCAGATCAGGGAGACAGACACCCTCTCTACTTTTAAGATTAGGCTTAAAACTTTCCTTTTTGCTAAAGCTTATAGTTAGGGCTGGATCAGGTGACCCTGAACCATCCCTTAGTTATGCTGCTATAGACGTAGACTGCTGGGGGGTTCCCATGATGCACTGTTTCTTTCTCTTTTTGCTCTGTATGCACCACTCTGCATTTAATCATTAGTGATCGATCTCTGCTCCCCTCCACAGCATGTCTTTTTCCTGGTTCTCTCCCTCAGCCCCAACCAGTCCCAGCACAAGACTGCCCCTCCCTGAGCCTGGTTCTGCTGGAGGTTTCTTCCTGTTAAAAGGGAGTTTTTCCTTCCCACTGTAGCCAAGTGCTTGCTCACAGGGGGTCGTTTTGACCGTTGGGGTTTTACATAATTATTGTATGGCCTTGCCTTACAATATAAAGCGCCTTGGGGCAACTGTTTGTTGTGATTTGGCGCTATATAAAAAAAATTGATTGATTGATTGATTGACTATCTGAATCTAAAAATGTATTTATCACTATGAACATAATTTCATGCAAAGCAATAGCTAAATAGATATAAAGCTAACAAAGTAAAATTGTAAAATTGACGTAAAATAACACTATCTGAATCTAAAAATGTATTTATTACTATGAAAACAGTTAAGTGCATATAACGCTAACTGAAAAACAGCTAACTGAACATAAATTCATGCAAAGCTATGTGACTAGCTAAATGAATATAAAGCTAGCAATCTAAAATTTACTTTAATAACACTATATGAATCTAAAAATGTATTTATCACTATGAAAACAGTTAAATGTATATAAAGCTAACTGAAAAACAGCTAACTGAACATATAAATTCATGCAGCTATGCAAGTAGCTAAATGAATATAAAGATAGCAATCTAAAATGTACTTAAAATAACACTATCTGAATCTAAAAATGTATTTAATGCTATGAAAACAGTTAAATGTATATAAAGCTAACAGAAAAACAGCTAACTGAACATATAAATTCATGCAAAGCTATGCAAAGAGAGAGTTAGAGAAGTAGAAAAAAAAATCATACTAACATACTTACATAACGATATTAACAGTGAAAATAAGACCCAATTAAAAGTCTAAAATCAAACATAATAAAATAATAAAACAATACCCATACAATGTCAAATATTCAATCCAGAATCCATGCCAAAACAAAGTATTGCAAAAGTGCAATATGTGGATGGGCAAATAAGCAATAGTAGTGCAACATACAAGAACATCAAAGGCTAATTGCCATTAAGTAATGAAATTGCACTGGGGATAAACAAGACCTGAAATCTTTTAGTCCTCCTCATAGGAGCCCTAAAACGACGGCCTGAGGGCAGAAGCTCAAACTCTTTTTTCAGTGGGTGATTAGGACAATCCAGAATAGCATTAGCCTTTCTCCGGACCTGTCTGTTATAAACAGACATTACCCCGGCCTGCTGACTTCCTGAGACTTTTCCAGCAGTTTTGACAAGACGACTCTTATTGGAACAATTCAAATTTCCAAACCATGCAACAATACAAAAAGTCAAAACCCATGCAATAAAACTTCTATAAAAGTCATCATCTCAGAAGAAACCTGGAAGGCTCTCATCTTCCACGTTTTTGGAGATAAGACCAACATGAGGTTCAAAGCAAAGTTTATTATCCAAGACCACACCCAAATATTTGTAGCTCTACACCATCTTGAGGCAGTAAAACTGAAGTCACGACTTTACAGAATACAGATCAACACAAGAAATAAATCATTTTCTAATCTTTATTTAGCAATTTTAGTCATTTCCCCTCATCATTAATATTACATATCATACACACTTATGAAAGCTCACTCCACAATTTATTAATATTTATTTTTTATTTATTTAACCTTTATTTAACCAGCGGGGAGCACGGTGGATTAGTGGTTAGCACTGTTGCCTCACAGCAAGGAAGTCATGGGTTCAATTCCCACCTGCGGCCTTTCTTTGTGGAGCTCGCGTGTTCTACCCATGTTTGCGTGGGTTCTCTCCGGGTGCTCTGGGTTCCTCCCACATCCAAAGACACGCAGGTTAGGTGGTTTGATAACTTTAAATTGTCCGTAGGTGTGTGTGTGAGTGTGAATGTGTTTGTTTGTCTATATGTGGCCCTGTTACAGACTGGCATCCTGTCCAGGGTGAACCTGCCTCGTGCTCTATGACTGCTGGGATAGGCTCCAGTCCCCTGTAACCCTTAACTGGAGTAAGCGGTTGAAGATGAGTGTGTGTGTGTGTGTGTGTGTATTTCACCAGCTGATACTCCTTTGTCAGCCGGTGCTGCACCCAAACACTGCAGAAAACAGCATTTTCAAATCACTTGAACCCAAGTTTAAGTCAGCAAATAATCTATTTCTATTTAATCTAATGTCTGATGATGCGTAATAACGCTAAGCAAGATGGAGGCTGCCTGGCAACAGCTCACATGCTGCATCTGCCATCGAGTGGATTAAATCAAAATCGATGGTTGGAATCAAGACACAAACCTCAAGTCCAAGACACAAATAAAGGGGTAAAAAAAAAATCACACAGAGACGGAGGTTCATATGAAAAAAAACCAGACAGCGTGAACGTGGTACATTATAAAAGTAACTTCACCAAAGAAAACTTTGTTTGTGTTGTTCACTGGAATAACAGCAAAGACAGCGAAGGAAATCAACTTTTATGAGACAGAGATCAAGGTGCTTGTTTGTGTTTCACTGTGAACGTGTGTGTGTGTGTGCGTGTGTGTGTGCGCGTGCATGAGGACCAGTGTGTTGTGCTGCACACACTCACATAAACAAATTAAAATGTGTGAAATACCAAGTGTTCCAATACTTCTGGAGGGCACAGTATCCTAACCTTATGATGAGTGCAAAATGAGTGTGGTATTATTACTGTTTTGTTTAAGAATGTTTAATTTTCACTGTTGCTGCACTTTGTGTAAAATCATAGTCATATCTATATTATATTGATATGAGAATATTGAGATACAACAATTTAGCCATATTGTACAGCCCTGCTGTCAACTAGTTGAAAAGTTTGAATATTAATTTACATCTACATTTAAAAAAATGCTTAAAGGAGCAGGGGGTTAAGAGGGCTGAAGCTGAAGCTAAAGGTTTTTAGTCAAGCTGAAGGTTTTTAGTCATGCTAATGCTCCTCAGAAGCATTTCGTGAAAATAAACTTTGAAGGACCTAAATGACATGGTTAGATGATGAGGAGCTTCCTGGGATGTGAGAGACAAAAAAGAAAAATGCTTAAAAAGGCGGGAAGTCTGGGGGGGTGCCCCCTCCCCAGAGGCTGAAAGGTTTTAGCCATGCTAATGCTCACCTGAAGCTTTTGCCCAATAAACAATCTGAAGGACCTACGTAAATGACATGGTGCAATGCTGAAGAACTTCGCTCGTTCATGTCTGTGACATATACATATTACAACATGACACATTTGATAAACACATTAAAGATATGGTTAGTGTTAGCATACACAGTCATCCTAACATTAGCCACATTAAAGATATGGTTAGTGTTAGCACATGCAGTCATGTTAACACTAACCACACTAAAGATATGGTTAGTGTTAGCACATGCAGTCATGTTAACACTAACCACACTAAAGATATGGTTAGTGTTAGCACATGCAGTCATGTTAACACTAACCACACTAAAAATATGGTTAGTTGTAGCATACGCAGTCATGCTAACATTAGCCACATTAAAGATATGGTTAGTGTTAGCACATGCAGTCATGTTAACACTAACCACACTAAAGATATGGTTAGTGTTAGCATACGCAGTCATGCTAACTGCATCACTAATTGTTAGCATCCATAATGGGTCAACTGATAACCATTAGTATCCACCACTAATAACACAATAACATGCTTTTGGAGGGCGGTATGCATTTTCAAGAGGCCCGACGTTCATGCCCAGTCGCCCAAAATGACAGCTATTCGCCCGAGTTAGACAAGGGCGAATAGCTGTCATTGTGGGCGATGGGATGGACGGAGGGATTCAGAAAAAATGCATACCGCACGACAACAGCATGTTATTTGCATTATTATCACTTTTTACTCACGTAACGCATACATAAAAAGTTGGCTCACTTAACTTCTGCCTTGTCACCTGGCGCGCGTGCTGCTGTTCAAATTCAGCAGTGCGTCCTCATCAAGCTGGCTGCTTTAGCTGCTGTTCACTGTCGTACTATCCATGAGAAAATCATCCGGAATATCCATATTGGGACCAAAACACACTTCTCACCTTTTCATCTTTTCCTCTTTGGACAGTTTTTTTTTTTCCCTGTGTGGACAGTACTTGGGCTGCGCGTGCTATGACGTCATTTGTTTACGCACAGCAGGCGGGTATAGCCAGATACCATCGACGTAAATCTATGATACTGGCATAGCAACGCCCTGGTAAAGTAATAATAATAATACAATAACATGCTTTTGGAGGGCGGTATGAAATGTCTGAGTCCCTCCGTTCACGCCCAGTCATCTAAAATGAAAGATATTCGCCCGAGTTAGACGAGGGCGAATATTTTTCATTGCGGGCGACGGCATGGACGGAAGGACTCAGAAAATGCATACCGCACGACAACAGCATGTTATTTGCATTAGTATCACTTTACTGAGATACACAACACGTAACGCGTACATAAAAAGTTGGCTCACTTTAACTTTTGTCGTGCTGGCTGGTGCGCTGCTCTCCAAATTCGGCAGTGCATCCTCGTCAAGCTGGCTGCTTTGAGTGCTGTTCATTGTCGTACTATCCATGAGAAAATCATCCGGAATATCCATATTGGGAGCAACACGCACTTCTCGCCTTTTCATCTTTTCCTCTGCGGATTGTTGTTGGGCTGCGCATATGATGTAATTTGTTTATGCACAGTGGGCAGGTATAGCCAGGTGGTGTCGACGTAAATGTACGCTACCGGCCTGGCAACGCCCCGGTAAAGTGATAATAATGGTTAGCATTAACCTTGGCTAGACTGACTACTTTTGGTAATGCTAACATGTGACTTCATATGCTAATGTTAACCCCCCGCACAGTAGTCAAACATGTCAAAGGAACAATGTCCAGTTTAAATAACATCCGGAAATCCAGTAATTACAAGAAAATGTTGATCTCTGTACATTAAAGTAAGCAGATGGGTTTGGCCTGGAACACTGTGATATGAGAATTCCTAATGTCTCTGCAAATATCTGTACGTGACGAGTGTCTTGCTGCAATTACAGAGACCAAGTTACTGCATAAGGCTCATTTTTATTGGTTGATATTGTTAGATTTCAGGCAAAAGTTGACTGCTACATCATCTAAGCGTGACCATTTGAGATGACATTGCAATAGACAAGCGGCCAAAATCCTATGTAAAAAAAAGTACCTTGTCCCGAACCAGAATATACTACAAGGGCCCCTCGGAACACAAATATCGGTGGATCTGTGGGGAATTCCGATACCTGCCCAAGGAAGACCACATTAAACTTTGGTGCTAATGGAGAGCCAAGTACAGATCAAAGGGTAGTTTCTGCCACTCCTATTGCAAGACTTCAAATAATCCATTTTTAAATGTCACGCATATGGTCAAATAATTGGAATATGGGATAGCATTAATTACAATTACGATTTTTGAGTGGTGGCCAAGTGGTTAATGCACTTGGTTTCAGTGCAGAAGGTTCCGGGTTCAAATCCCACCCCTGCCACATTTCTGCATGTAATGTGGAGTTGCGTCAGGAAGGGCATCCGGCGTAAAACCTGTGCCAATTCAACATGCAGATCCACCTTGGATTTGCTGTGGCTCCCTGAGTGCAAACAAGGGAGCAGCCGAAGGGACTTAATGATAGGCCCTCCTCCATCTATGATGAGCAGCCAACCACTGGGCCCGAAATAAAAATAATTTTGTTGTTATCATCACACACAAACCATGCGTGACAACAGCGTAACATACATTGGATTATTTTGTTGTGTACACAACAAAATAATCCAAAATGGCAGAATACTTTCCCAGACAACTGTATTGCTGTATAAATCTAATACGTTTGTATCAAGAGGAAAAAAAAATCTATATTATAATAGCCAAGTGGTCCCTGTGTGTGTGTGTGTTTGTGTGCGTGTATATGTCTTTGATCATGCAGAAACCGGGGAGAGCTGACATTTGCTTTTGGTATGCTTATGTACTTTGGGTCAAGGATGAACACTGTGAAAACGCAAAGTTGATAGGACAAATACGAGGTCTGTCCATAAAGTATAGGTCCTTTTTATTTTTTTCAAAAACTATATGGATTTCATTCATATGCTTTTACGTCAGACATGCTTGAACCCTCGTGCGCATGCGTGAGTTTTTCCACGCCTGTCAGTGACGTCATTCACCTGTGAGCACTCCTTGTGGGAGGAGTCGTCCAGCCCCTCGTCGGAATTCCTTTGTCTGAGAAGTTGCTGAGAAACTGGCGCTTTGTTTGATCAAAATTTTTTCTAAACCTGTGAGACACATCGAAGTGGACATGGTAGGAAAAATTAAGCTGGTTTTCGGTAAAAATTTTAACAGCTGATGAGAGATTTTGAGGTGATACTGTCGCTTTAAGGACTTTCCACGGTGCGAGACGTCGTGCAGCGCTCTCAGGCGACGTCGTCAGCCTGTTCAAGCTTAAAACCTCCACATTTCAGGCTCTATTGATCCAGGACGTCGTGAGAGAACAGAGAAGTTTCAGAAGAAGTCGGTTTCAGCATTTTATCCGGATATTCCACTGTTAAAGGAGATTTTTTTAATGAAAGACGTGCGGGCGGATTGCAGCGTCGGCTCCCAGCCGCCGCGACGCTCCGCCACAGGAAAAACACCTCCATTGGAAGCCTTAAGGACAAGTTGGAACATGTCCAGCTGTTAAACAATTTCTCATATACTCACTCCACTGAAAGCCATCAAAAGCCGCCTGGATTTTACAAATGGTTATCAACATGGAGGTGTTTTTCCTGTGCCGCCGCACCGCGGCGGCTGCGTCCCGACGCGCGTACCCGTCCGCACGTCTTTCATTAAAAAAATCTCCTTTAACAGTGGAATATCTGGATAAAATGCTGAAACCGACTTCTTCTGAAACTTCTCTGTTCTCTCACGACGTCCTGGATCAATAGAGCCTGAAATGTGGAGGTTTTAAGCTTGAAACAGGCTGATGACGGCGCCTGAGAGCGCTGCACGACGTCTCGCACCGTGAAAAGTCCTTAAAGCGACAGAATCACCTCAAAATCTCTCATCAGCTGTTAAAATTTTTACCGAAAACCAGCTTAATTTTTCGAACGATGTCCACTTCGATGTGTCTCACAGGTTTAGAAAAAATTTTGATCAAACAAAGCGCCAGTCTCTCAGCAACTTCTCAGACAAAGGAATTCCGACGAGGGGCTGGACGACTCCTCCCACAAGGAGTGCTCACAGACGAATGACGTCACCGACAGGCGTGGAAAAACTCACACATGCGCACGAGGGTTCAAGCATGTCTGACGTAAAAACATATGAATGAAATCCATATAGTTTTTGAAACCACCATCTCTGTGTCTAAAAATAGAAGCACCTGCTGCAGAATGCAGAAGCTCTGTGTCCGTGCAACTGGGGATAGCTGACATTTGACATTTGGTATGCTTATGTATTTAGGGGCAAGGATGAAAAGGTGCCAAAAGAAGGAAGAATGTTTTTGGGGAATCTACGGATATTAGCTAATGTTGCTAATAATAAAAGTAATAATACAGTGTAATAATAATAACAATACTGTCAATGATAATAATGATAGTGATAATAATAATTTAATTTAACCTTTATTTAACCAGGTTAGTCACATTGAGACAGAGATCTCTTTTGCAAGGGAGACCTGGACAATTATAAAGTTTCCAATTCACTGAACCTGCATGTCTTTAAATAATAATAGTGTGTATATGATAACAAGAACCTAAACAATTTATAAATACATTAAGGCAGTAAATTAACATGAAAAAAATACATAGTTAAAGGAAATAAAAGAGTTCCTCTTCTAAAAATTGTTGAGGTCTAAGAGTCTAAAAACCTGACCTTCTGGACTCACACACCATTCCAAATCATTGTCGAAACTTTGCTTCATTTATTACCACCCTTGAAAAATGTCAGCTACTTTTTTTTTAAACGCTATCCAGTCTAGAGGCCATGGATCCCCATGGATAACATGTTAGTCACTTTTAAATCTAAAACCCATATTGTTGTAACCTCTGAAGTGATTTTGAGACACCCCACTGAGATGTTTGCAAGCAATACAGGAGCACTGCTACGATACACGATTTACTGAAACAAATCAGTCAAACTTCAGTCCCGTCAAGCAGCCGGGTGGCATGGTGGGTGCTGTCGCTGAACACGGTGCAGCTACATTAGTGCAATGATACCACGCTTTAAACAAAACACTCAGTTTTGCAGCACACCAAAGTCATGGGCGATAATGACATCATTGGCCCACCTTTGGTGAGCAGTTATAGAGTATCAGCATCCATGCAAAGTAATGCTAAGCTCTGAGGAACCCCCTAGTCAGTGATAATATGAAACACATTCTTCTGCCGAGATGCAAGAAGAATGTGTTTTGAAGAGAGCTACTCTTGTTGCTGAATGTCCACCGCACATTCTTTATAACCCCATCACACATAGCCGGATTCACGCAGAATGGCATCGGAATTATGAATTGCCGCACATCAGAAAAATGTCAGATTTCAGTTCCCAAACATTCCAACAGCCATCTGCGAGAGTCCACACAGTTGGTAAAAATCGGCCGAGTGTAATGCATATGTTCAAAAACCTCCGGGGCCGTCGAGATGTGTAATCTGTGATCCATGTGTAATCTGAGGACCATCTGACTGCAGTTTACATATTCTGATGGTGGCAAAACAGGATCCAAAATGATTTGAGCGTATATGAGGGAGCCTCAAGATGGATCTGGCACGGCAAAGCCTGCCGTTATGACCTGCATGTGCCACGTATAATAATGCCCACCCAACCCGGAGTGCAAAAAAACTGTTAAAATGTATGTGGCACGTTCCATCTTGATAATAATTATGAATTATTATCAAGTACGGTGAATGTGAACAGCGGCTATCAAACTGAGAGCTCCATGTTCTACTGTGCACACACCGCCGCAAATCTGAACAGGCTGTTATACCCACAATAGACCTTACAGTACAAATATTTGTCCATTCCTTCTCATGGGCGACTTAAATAATGTCAACTACTGTCTCCATCATATCTGTATATAACACGGGCAGCTGCGCCTCTCCGTGGTGCGTAGTAACACATCACTGCACGCGTCAGGCTCTGAGCTGAACGGATCTCATGTTGTAATAAATGATCACCTTCTAACTCTGTAGGAGATATGACACGGGACTTGTGCCAGACTGTGACAGCATTAATAAACATGAATCTCACCTCCAACAGCGGTCCGGGAGTGTTTCACAGCGCGGTTGTGGACGTGAAACCGGGACAGCAGCCTGTGGTTAAAATCCTCTCACCCAAAATAAAAAAAATTAATCCCATTGATAATCCAACCAACGTGGTGTCCAGAGTGTCCAGACAAAAGAAAGTTCCCTGGAAAGGCTCCGTCTGACTCAGGGGACTGCATGGCACACTGCCAGCAAACTTTGAGTGAAGCTGTGCAGTGGCACGTGTGCACGCTTAGTGGCCCATGCAGCGTTCTGCATAGACACACACACACTCACACACACATTGCTGAATGATAATTGCACCACCACGCGTGTGCGCACCATGCACATACATGCTGTGCACTCGTGCATGAGGAACACAGTGCTCCAGTCCGGTGTTTGCCATCCAGACGTTTGGACATTGGACAGTCTGCAGCACCTTTTATGGCCATCTGACAGCAGTCTGTGTCATCTACCTGTTGTCTACATGCACTTTGGATGTCATCGTGCAGGTGTGGACGAGGTAATCCGGATGCGTTCCGACAGGGCTGGCCACGCCTCTTTTCCTCCCAACTGCGTCGAATTATGGCATTATTTGCCGTATCGGACACAGTTCCTCCACAGTCTTGCTATGTGTGACGGTGGCTTTAGGGTCTGCAAAAATTATCCTTAAAGTTAAGTCACAGATTTTCATGAGCCTGACATCATATGGAAATTATGTATTTAAGTTTCACAGCATCAACAGTCAGAGAACCAGCATGGCGATTTTCTGAAGGGTCAAAGGTCACATGTCAGTGTTGACTTCAAAACATCATGTGTTGTTTTTGTCCCAACAGACTGAAGACAGCTCCGGAGACGTTGGCGCGCCTACAGATGAACTCAGGCTGCCTGCGTAAGCAGCCGTGTCCGAGGCGTGGAACAGCTCCTTTGGGAGCGCTCAGTGAAGCGAGGGAGCTTTTGTCTCCTGAGGTTTGGAGAAAACAGTCCCAGTCTGTCCGAGTGGCTGGGACTCCTTCACTCCCCTCTACAGGACCATTGGAATGCTGTTCCAAAGTGCTGCCACATTCTGCCACAACAGAGAACAGCTTTCAAACAGCCTGAGACCGTTTTTAGCATTCTGACCGCACACTGCGGCCACAAGGACGGACGTCTGTGTTCATGTATGTCATGTCAGATCAGGACAGAATCATCTGATAGTAAAATCAGTGGAGAAGCAGCACCTCCACTCTACAAACTGATTGCTTGAATCTGGAAATTTGAGCTGGATGGCTATTAATACCTGCACAATCTGACATCCTTTAGGGACACAGTAATGAACAGTGAGACGTCTACAGGGATGTCCAAAATATATTTGTCTCAGGCTGTGCTGCAAGTAGGGCTGAGAATATTAATTTATTCTTTTTTGTTTGTTTGTTTTGAGTTAAATGCAATCGTGATGCAGGGCGGCACTGTGGATTAGTGGTTTGCACTGTTGTCTGACAGCAAGAAGGTGATGGGTCACATCCTGCCTGGTCCTCTCTACGTGGAGTTTGCATGTTCTCCCTGTGTTCATGTGGGCTCCCTCTGGGAGCTCTGGCTTCCTCTCACATCTAACGACATGCAGGTCTTTACTTTACTTTACTTATAATAACAAAGATAAATATGACATGAATCAAGTAGTGAACAGTTTTAATACATTTTTTTGCTGATGTTGGGCCAGATTTGGCAGCTGACATTCCACACACTACATGGGTAAACCAGCAATTAATTGATAGAAATCCATGCACAATGTTTCTTGGCCCAGTTGATGATAGGGAAAGTATTATGGTAGTCAGCACATGTAAAAACAAAAAGTCAACTGATCATAATGATGTGCATATGGCCTTAGTAAAGCAAATAATTACAGAAATTGCTAACTTATATATTTAATAAATCATTTTAAACTGTAATTGTTCCAAATGGTATGAAAGTGGCAAAAGTGATACCTCTATTCAAATCTGGTGACAAACATCTTTTTACTAACTACAGGCCGGTGTCTTTATTGCCACAATTTTGATGATAGTCAATATGGGTTCACAGCGAAAAGGTCCACTGCACTGGATTTGTTTGATGTAATGGAAAAGATCAATAAACACGTGGACCAAAGGGAATTAGAAATTGGTTTATTTATTGATCTAAGAAAGGCTTTTGACACAGTTGATCACAACATATTTCAAAAGATGGAACACTATGGGATCTGAATTGGATTAAAATCTATTTACAAAACCAGAAGCAGTTTGTTGAATTTGGGGACTGTTGTTCTACATATCTGGACATCATTTGCGGGATTCCCCAGGGCTCTGTGTTGGGACTAAAATTATTTATTTTATACATCAATGATTTATGTAAAGTTTCGGATGTGTTTAAAGCAGTTCTCTTTGCTGATGACACAAACAGGGTTGGGTAGGATTACTTTGAAATGTAATCCAAAAGTAATCAGATTACAAGTAATTCAAATGTATGCACATACATACATGTAATCCACATGTATTCTTTCAAAGTAATCCTACCCAACCTTGGACACAAACTTGTTTTGTTCAGAAGAGAATCTGCAACAATAATTATTTGATTTAAGAACTGCAATGATAAAGTCAAAGAATTGGTTTCATATTAACAAATTGTCACTAAATTGGTCTAAAATTAAAATGATGTTATTTGGAAATTATAAAAAGGATGTACATATACAGTTAAATATACTAGGGGTAAATATAGCATGTGTCAAAGAGAATAAGTTATGTGTGATTATTGATGGAAAGCTCATGTTCAACATATTCAAAAGAAAACATCCAAAAGTATTGCAGTATTAAATGGGCAAAGCACATTCTTGATGTCAAATCACTACATACTCTGTACTGTGCATTGATTGCACCTTACCTGACTTATTGTGCAGAGGTCTGGGGCAATAACTATAAAACTACAGTGCAACCATTATTCATCCTTCAAAAAAGAGCATTAAGAATAATTCACAATGCAGGGTATCGGGATCATACCAATCCATTGTTCATTAAATTGAAGATATTAAAACTTCATGATATGATTTCATTCAAGATTGTTCAATTGATGTATAAAGCAAAAAATAAGCAATTACCATTTAGAATTCAAGAATATTTTACACAAAGAGAAGGAATGTATAATTTAAGTGGTTTGTATCATTTTAAAATTGCTGGCGCTCGGACGACCAGGATATGCTTCTGTGTCTCCATTTGTGGTCCTAAAAAATGGAATAATCTACCTGAGAAACTCAAGCGATGTCCAGACGTCAACCGGTTCAAATATTTATACAAAGAATTGGTATTCTCCAGATATTACTGAAATATGTAGGTGGTAACCAGCTTGCATTTGGAGCTGTTTGGGAAATATTTGTTTTCTTTTATTTGTAATTATGGCTGTTGTTCAGATTTTGAACAACTTGGCTGTTGTTCAGATTTTGTTTAGAAATGAATGTTTATGAACAGGCACATATGGCTGGTTTGATTAGACTTCATGGAGGGGTGTAGGCACTGATAAACTCTGCCTACGCCTTTAGGCACCGTGTACATTGTTTATTTTTTTCTTACTGTAAAAAAGAAAAGGTTTCGGTAAACTGGAGAGTCAAAACTGACTGTAGATGTGAATGTGTTTGTGTGTCTGTGTGTGGTCTTGTGACAGAGTGGTGTTCTGTCCAGAGTGAATCCCGCCTCGTGCCCTATGACCTCCAGCTCCAGCTCCCCTGTGAGCTTTAGAAAATGAATGAATTCCTGATGTTAATTAGTTTTAGGGTCATCATTATTAAGTCAGAAATGGAAAGTCAGACCTCAGGAGGACGTTACTGACTCACTGCTCACAGGTGGATGAGGAAATGTTTGTGAGCTGCCGGGACACTCCTTCCTCACTGACACCAGGAGTCAGATGCTGATAAAAGGTGCAGCTGAAGACACACGGCCCCTAGTGGCAGTGGTCAAGATGATGTTGTGCAGCAGCACAAAAGAAAAACCCACCAGCTCCTATATGTACTAAATGTGTACAACTCAAAAAAGGTTTTGTTGTCAAGACATTCTAATTAAAAGATGAAGACTTGCTACAGACCAGATATTCCAATTCAGCACATGACACTATCATCACACATAAAGAAAGCTGGGTAAAAGAAGCAGAAACAAAAAAATGAAATCGGAAACAGTGAAAACTTACACCTGCTGTCGGGAGGGGCACACGGTCAGACAGGAGTGCACGATACCGCGGCGAAGGTTTCGCGCATGCTCATGCATGAACACAGTGCGAGCACCACACCATATAAAAACACCATATTTATTATCAAGCGGACTTTACAAATATGATCCGTCTGTTTCTCTGTAGACGTACAGTCATGAAATGACATGAATGCAGCAGTGCGCTCATCGCATCATGTCCACATCTGCTGGCGTGTGTCCAGCCAGCCACGCGCGTGTCCTGCCCAACACACGTCTTGTGGGTGGCGTGCCGCAGGAATGGCACCGCGTCATGTGGAACAGAGCTCACATGGGTGACGTGACAGTCAGATCGCCCGCTACGTGTTATGATCTGATGGTCCGTTTCAACCTGGGGCAGCCTGTAACTGTGCGTGGCATGCGCACGCTTGCTCACTGCGGCCCATCGCCACAGCAATATACAGTGAGGAAAATAAGTATTTGAACACCCTGTGATTTTGCAAGTTCTCCCACTTAGAAATCATCTTTTCATCTTAGGTACATGTCCACTGTGAGAGACATAATCTAAAAAAAAAAAAATCTGGAAATCACAATTATGATTTATGATTTTTTAATAATTTATTTGTATGTTACTGCTGCAAATAAGTATTTGAACACCTGTGAAAATCTATGTTAATATTTGCTACAGTAGCCTTTGTTTGCAATAACAGAAGTCAAACGTTTCCTGTAGTTTTTTTACCAGGTTTGCACACACTGCAGCAGGGATTTTGGTCCACTCCTCCATACAGATCTCCAAATCTTTCAGGTTTGGAGTTTCAGCTCCCTCCAAAGATTTTCTATTGAGTTCAGATCTGGAGACTGGCCAGGCCACTCCAGGACCTTGAAATGCTTCTTACGGAGCCCCTCCTTAGTTGTCCTGGCTGTGTGTTTGGGGTCACTGTCATGCTGGAAGACCCAGCCATGACCCATTTTCAATGCTCTTACTGAGGGAAGGAAGTTGTTTGCCAAAATCTCGCAATACATGACCCCATCCATCCTTCCTTCAATACGGTGCAGTCGTCCTGTCCCCTTTGCAGAAGAGCACCCCCAGAGTATGATGTTTCCACCCCCATGCTTCACGGTTGGGATGGTTTTCTTGGGGTTGTTCTCATCCTCTAAACATGGTAAGTGGAGTTGATTCCAAAAAGCTCTATTCTGGTCTCATCTGACCACATGACCTTCTCCCATGCTTCCTCTGGATCATCTAGATGGCCACTGGTGAACTTGAAACGGGCCTGGACATGTGCTGGCTTGAGCAGGGGGACCTTGCTGCCCTGCAGGATTTTAAACCATGACATCATCATGTGTTACTAATGTAATCTTTGTGACTGTGGTCTCAGCTCTTTTCAGGTCACTGACCAGGTCCTCCTGTGTAGTTCTGAGCTTTCTCAGAATCATCCTCACCTACGCCACAAAGTGAGATCTTGCATGGAATCCCAGACGGAGGGAGATTGACAGTCATCTTGTGTTTCTTCCACTTTCTAATAAATAATCGTAACAGTCGTTGTCTTCTACCAAGCTGCTTGCCTGTTGTCCTGTAGTCCATCCCAGCCTTGTGCAGGTCTACAGTTTTGTACCTGGTGTCCTTAGACAGCTCTTTGGTCTTGGCTATGGTGGACAGGTTGGAGTGTGATTGATTGAGTGTGTGAACAGGTGTCTTTTATACAGGTAACAAGTTCAAACAGGTGCACTTAATACAGGTAAAGAGTGCAGAATAAGAGGGCTTCTTAAAGAAAAATTAACAGGTCTGTGAGAGCCAGAATTCTTGCTGGTTGGTAGGGGTTCAAATACTTATTTACAGCAGTAACATAAGAATAAATTATTAAAAATCATACATTGTGATTTCCAGAATTTCTTTTTTTTAGATTATGTCTCTCACAGTGGACATGCACCTAAGATGAAAATTTCAGACCCCTCCATGATTTCTAAGTGGGAGAACTTGCAAAATCACAGGGTGTTCAAATACTTATTTTCCTCACTGTATGTTTTTATTTATGTCCACATGAGAACAGCAAGCAGACTCACGTGCATCACAGTGGGCAGTTGTTAGTCCATGTCTGTCCAAACACAGTGCGTGTTGTCCAGCAGTGACATCAAGTGCCACAGATCTCCACAGCTGCTCTTGTGGGCAGACACACCCCCTGTCAGTTCAGTGCACAGACCAACGTGTCACTCTGTCTGTTTGCAAAGCCACACTCGTGGAGCACTTAGACAAATTTCACATCCAGCTCGACAGTGACTGTCTGCAGACTTGTTGTGCTAATAGTGTGAATGTCCACACATTTTCCAAGTGTTATGCGAGCGGTGTTAGATGTTCTTGTGTGTCAGTTGGAATTTGGCCGAAACCTGCTGCGAGAGGGTTCGATGGGCTCGCACAGCACACACTTTGTCCTTCAGCCGCTGGTGTGTGCAAATATTTGTAGCAACAGGTGTACAAGTCATTGGAAGCAGCTACGAATTTACAAGTTTTGCATACAATTCCTGCTTTATGCGCACTTTATGTGTATTTCGACCAAATTCGCAAAATGTGTGAAGGGGCCCTTAAAATCCTGCAGGGCAGCAAGGTCCCCTGCTCAAGCCAGCACATGTCCAGGCCTGTTTTAAGTTCACCAGTGACCATCTGGATGATCCAGAGGAGGCATGGGAGAAGGTTATGTGGTCAGATGAGACAAAAATAGAGCTTTTTGGTATCACTCCACTCGCCGTGTTTAGAGGATGAGAACAACCCCAAGAACACCATCCCAACCGTGAAGCATGGGGTTGGAATCATCATTTTTGGGGGTGCTTTTCTACAAAGGGGACAGGACAACTGCACCTTATTGAAGGGAGGATGGATCAGGTCAGGTATTTCAAGATTTTGGCAAACAACCTCCTTCCCTCAGTACAACCATTGAAGATGGGTCGTGGCTCGGTCTTCCAGCATGACAATGACCCAAAACACACAGCCAGGGCAACTAAGGAGGGGCTCCGTAAGAAGCATTTCAAGGTCCTGGAGTGGCCGAGTCAGGCTCCATGTTGTGTGTTGGGGGGGTGTGGCTGCACATTTTGGTGTTCTTTTCTTTTCTTTGCTCTCCAGGTGGTATGAAAACTGATTTGTCTGTGGAGAAGGTGCTGGCTGAAGAATCCTTCACCCTCATCAACAGTATGTGCAGCACCTGTGGATGGTGCTCACGTGCAGCCTTAAAGACTTTCAGCTGAAGCAGATAATGAGATGGCGTTCTGCATTTAAGCCATGTGTGATTCAAGCAGAATTGCCGGGAACTCGACCTTGTGATGTTCGTTTGTGAGACGCTGAGGACCGCGCCTGGGTTTGACACATCGTGCCTGTGAAGCAGGAAGGGTGAGGGACACATGCTGTCAGCACACATCAGAGGTGATTAATTGTTTGTAGTTCCCGGCCATTCCATAATGGACCCAGCGGCAGAGGCGGTTCCTTTTGCTGAAAAAGTTCAAGAACACTTGGAGAAAATATGGGAGCAATTACAGCATCTCGCAAACCAAATTAAACAAACAGACGCCCGTGTTACGGAGCTTGCAACGCAAGCCGTTCCACTTCCTGCTGCTCCAGCTGTGGCACCATCGATACCGGTGCAGATAACTCCGTCACCCAGAGATTATTTGTCATCCGGAGCCTTATGCGGGAGACGTTGAAGCCTGTGCTTCGTTTTTGATGCAATGTTCTCTGGTTTTTGCTCAGCGACCGGCTTCCTTCTCTTCTGATGGGAGCCGTGTTTCATATGTGACAAATTTGCTCCGAGGTGACGCCTTAGTTTGGGTCACAGCGTTGTGGAGTAACAACTCGCCATTGTTAGGATCCTTTAAGGATTTCTCCCGGGAGTTCCGACTGGTTTTTGACCAACCGGTGAGAACGAATACCGTTGCCCAACGGTTGCTGAATCTCAGGCAGGGGAGGCGGAGTGCGGCGGAGTATTCCGTGGACTTCCAGATTTTTTCTGCTCAGTCAGGTTGGAACGCCGCAGCTTTACGAGGAGTGTTTGTAGATGGGTTAAATGAGTCATTAAAAGACGAGCTGGCAGTCCGTGACGAGCCAAACGATTTAGATGAGCTGATATCGTTGGTGATTCGTCTAGATGATCGGATGAAGGAGCGTGGACGCGAGAGAGGGCGGCCATCAGAGCGGGTTTTTTCGTCTCGGGGCTTTCCCCGACACAGATCTGGGCCGCCTCTTCTTCGCCCCACTGAGGCTCCTCCGACGGGACCTCTGGCTCCTCTTGCAGACGAGCCCATGCAGCTCGGACGAGCAGAGACAAACTGTATTGCCCCGACATATAAGCGTCAAGAAAAATAATGGTGACGTATCTCCAGGTGTTCTGGGACAGGCGAAATAACACACACACAAAAAAAACAAAAAAACAAAAAAAAAAACTTGTAGGGCTTAATGTTTTGTTTTTTTTTAAATAGGGGTTATAATTTGTTTGGGGAGTCAGAGGCGTGTCTGGTGGAGTGAACGTTAGGCGGTTAGAAGCCTGTCTGGGCTCACTTGATCGTTATTTTTTTATGCGTATTTAGGTATTTTCTGTTTGGGTTTTGGGGTCGTTTTGTTTTGTCGTTTTTTATTTCCCTACATCCCTAACCCCAACCTCACTTGCCCCAAGACCGTTCATCTTGTGGGTTGTGGGGTGGTGCAGGTTGGTCACGCTGAGCGTTCTCAGAAGACCTCTGCACCTAGGGGGGGGTTGTTAGGGGCGTTTTTTCTTGGTTTGGTTAGGGCCCGGTTCCACTCCAGCCTCGGTGAGCCTTTGTACCGTTCGTCATTGGTGTTGCCGGGGTGTGGTGCAGCGGGAACATACCTCAGTCGGAGGGGTGGGCCGATCTGTTGCCGTTCGCCATTTCGGTAGTTCCACCCCTCCCGAGAGGCTGGGGTATGGTCGAGTTGGGGCACCGGACGTATTTCCGGTTTTCCGCTGCACCTTGGGGTTGGGGCTGGGTTAGTTTTTCCTGTTCCCTTCCCCGGCTTAATGTTTTGAGCCGTTCGCCAAAATTGAGCCGCCGAGGGGCTCTGGGAAGGACCTGGGGTCTTTCGGGGTGCCGGGGAAGGTAACAGGGTTTAACGGTTGTTTTATTTGCCCCCGGGGTTGTTTAAGGTAGTCCTCCGGGGGTTGGACTTTGATTTTGTTTTGTTTCCTTCCGGGTTCCACCTCCAGGGTTGATGGGACGGTCCTCTGGGGGGGAATTGGCTTGTGGGGCCGACTAGCCAGGTGTGGCCGGGTCTGGGGTTCCGGGGTTGTGGGGAGGGTGCCTCCTGGGGTTTGATGGTACGGTCCTCTGGGGGGCGTCGTTTGCTCCATGTATACCTGGGGACCTTTGTGGGATTCCGGTTCTGGCTATTCCTCCTGGAACCGGCGGTAAAGGCCTTCTGGGGGGGGGGGGGGGGGGGTTGGGCTCTGCAGGTCGTTCTGGGGGGGTTGTTTGTTATTTTTCTTTTATGCATTTATGTTTGTATTGTGTTTGTGGGGCTGTGTTGGGTTTTTGCATTTGGGAGTTTTTCTTTTCTTCCCGGGGTTGGATGGGACGGTCCCCTGGGGAGGTTTTGGGTGGGTTTTATGTTTTTTCTTGTGTGTTGGATTGTACTGAGGACTGTTTTGGGGTTTTTGTTGATGCCAGCCAGCCTTCCAGCTGCGGTGCCCTGTCCTGCTGTCTGTGGTGGACCTTGGGAGCGTTATGCTGTCTGCTTCCTGACGAGGACCCCGGAGGGAGGTGCTGTTCTAGGACCTGGTCTGTTCGGTCGCCAGGAGGCTTCCCGTTAAAGGGGGGGGGGGGGGGTACTGTTGTGTGATGGGGGGGTGTGGCTGGACATTTTGGTGTTCTTTTCTTTTCTTTGCTCTCCAAGTGGTATGAAAACTGATTTGTCTGTGGAGAAGGTGCTGGCTGAAGAATCCTTCACCCTCATCAACAGTATGTGCAGCACCTGTGGATGGTGCTCACGTGCAGCCTTAAAGACTTTCAGCTGAAGCAGATAATGAGATGGCGTTCTGCATTTAAGCCATGTGTGATTCAAGCAGAATTGCCGGGAACTCGACCTTGTGATGTTCGTTTGTGAGACGCTGAGGACCGCGCCTGGGTTTGACACATCGTGCCTGTGAAGCAGGAAGGGTGAGGGACACATGCTGTCAGCACACATCAGAGGTGATTAATTGTTTGACTACTTGTTGATAGTGACTTGGTATTTTGTTACGCAGTATAGTTGAATTGTGATGAGAATTGTGCAGCTCGCTTCTCACTGCTGTGGCGTGCGGACAACTGATCCTCCACCTGTTGTGAGAAGTTGCTCATTTACATAAAGCTTAAATACAGACCTGAATGTGTTGCTGATAGTGTGTGCCTTTTGAAGGATATTGCTTGTAACTGCTGACTTACCTCACCTCTTCTATCCTTCGCAGAGAGTCGGTTTGTCGTGTCCACCTGGGGGGTGTTTGGCGGTAAAGTGAGTCCAGAAGTGCCGGGCTTCAATCCTTTTAGGCGCTTAAGAGCGTGCCAGCCTTCACTCCACCAGACTGATGCATTTTTTGTTTATACACCTTGTTTTGCACCAGAGGGTGAAATTAATAAATTGTTTTGTTATTGGAACCGCTTTCTGGTTGTTTTGGCGCTGGGTTCCGTCGGATGCAGGTCCACTCCTCAACCCGCGTCGACACATAACACTCCAGACCTGAACTCAATAGAAAATCTTTGGAGGGAGATGAAACTCAAAACCTGAAAGATCTGGAGAAGATCTGTATGGAGGAGTGGACCAAAATCCATACTGCAGTGTGCAAACCTGGTCAAGATCTACAGGAAACATCTGACCTCCGTAATTACAAACAAAGGTTTCTGTACCAATTATTAAGGTCTGTTTTTTCTATTGTATCAAATATGTATTTCATGCAGTGATTTTCTGAATTTTTCTGAGATTCTGTCCCTCACAGTGACGTGCACCTATGACAAAAATTACAGACCTCTCCATTCGTTGTAGGTGGGAAAACTTGCAAAATCGACAGTGTATCAAATACTTATTTGTCTCACTGTAAAATGCTAACCTCGGTGAGACAAATGGAGGACAGCACATAATTTAAGTCCCATGGGTTTGTTTTATGACTTCTGATTACATTTTAAAAGTACTAAAATATTTTTAGGTAATTTCAAGCTTTACTACAAATCAATTAAAATGTGTTTTTATTGACCTCTCGTGGCCACATCCCACACTTAGGGAACCACTGCTCCAGATAATGACAAAACCTAAATAATACTGAATAACACATTTTAGTGAAAGTTTTATTTCCTGAAGATAAGTGTGGGATTATGACATTTGCATATTTATTGAACTTAATCCCATTAAACCACATTATAGTGAATCATATAATGATGCAGACACATTGTGGAGGATCATGTGAATCACTGTAATCATGATGTTTGGTAACCTGTGTCCAAACAGCATCAATAGATGTTATAGCCTGTCTACACATTCACATACACTACATGCTTGGATGAACCAAAACAGTTTGGCTTTGTGCACAATATTTGGGAAAATCTAGACAGCATCAATAGATGTTACAGCCTGTCTACGCATTCACATACACTACATGCTTGGACGAACCAAAGCAGTTTGGCTTTGTGCACAATATGTGGGAAACTCTAGAAACTGATGTACAAAATGGTGACTTCACACTCGTGCATCCAGCGTTCTGACCTCCGTAAGTGTCTCACGTGACACAGTGAGAGTCATGATTGAGTGAGTTGGGAGAATTTAAGGCCCATGTTTAAAATAACGGTGGCCACCGTGCTGCTGAAGAGGAACGCCTTGAACCAGGCAGGTTGTTCCACCCATCCCATCCCTGACTGATGGGCAGGGCTGGACTTGGCAGCAAACCTGCCGTTACCGTGACAATGCAGCAGCAACAGCAGTCGCTCCGCATCCTTCAGCGCAGACGCATTCAATGTGCCGCATGCAGCAGCAGCAGTCTCTGACAAAAATACACCATCTCAGCACAGTCAGCGCCACTGAACCCCGATCAAACCGCCGTGGTCACGCCTGCACACAAAAGCTTTTCAGTCCTCTTATCCACAAAAGTATGCAGAGAAGGAGAGAGGACGGAGGATTACAAGCAGCACCGCATTTACCTCAAACTCCTCCACAGCCTGCATCTATACAATGAGGAAGTCCTCACCAGAGAGGGATTGTGGGAAAACAGGGCGGTCCTGAGAGGTGACAAGAGCCTGATGCAGCAGGATATTAAAAGTCAAGAGGAGTACCTTTAAGAGAGCTGATCTCATGCTGGATAGACCTTGCAGGGTCCATGCTCATTCTTTGCTTCTTGCAGCTTCTAAACATTCAAAGCCGAGCGCTGCATGCTGCGTTCTGCAGAGAAGCACCTCGCCGGGGATGCAAACGTCTCTGCTGGAAGTGCAGACAGTTCCTTTCTCTTTTCTTCTCGCTCCGTCTACTGTGCTGCCCCAGGAGTTGGCAGTGTTTTTGTTCTCTCTCTCTCTCTCTCTCTCTCTCTCTCTCTCTCTCTCTCTCCCAGCAGAAGGCAGCACACCTCCCTGACCCTCCCACCCCACCTCAATGATGTCCCATCTCATCCTCATGGCGTTTCTCAGTGAGACGTGTTAACCAGCAACAGTCACGCTCCGTCTTCACAACACAACGTGACAAACAGCCGGAGCGAGAAGGAGAAATAAAACACAGCAGAAAGTAATTTCATCAGCACAGAGAGCATTTCATTTGAAAAATGTTTGATTAAAATGTATGTCATGGACATGAACGAACAAAGCTCTTCACCATCTCATCATGTCACTTAGGTCCTTCAGAATTTTAGTAAATGCTTCAGGGGAGCATTAGCATGGCTAAAGCCTTTCAGCTTCTGGGGGGACTCTGACCAGACCTCCCGCCTTTTTAAACATTTTTCTTTTTTGCCTTTCAGCTTCTGTGGGAGCGCCGCCCCTCACCCCCAGACCCCCGCCTTTTTAAGCATTTTTCTTATTTTGCCTTTCAGCTTCTGGGGGTGGGGGGGCTCCACCCCACAGACCCCCCAATTACAGCCCTCTTAACCCCCTGCCACTTTAAGCAATTTTTAATGTAGATGTAAATTAATATTCAAAGTTTTCAGCTAGTTGACAGTAGGGCTGTACAATATGGCCAAATTATCGTATCTCAATATTGCCAAATCAATATGATACAAGATATGACTACGATTTGACACAAAGTGCAGCGACAGTGAAAGTTAAACATTCTTAAACAAAACAGTAATAATACCACACTCATTTTGCACTCATCATAAGGTTAGGATACTGTGTCCTCCAAAAGTATTGTAACACTTGGTATTTCACACATTTTAATTTGTTTATGCCATTTCAAATACAGGAAATACAAAATTTCTAAAATTACCTTCCTCAAACTCAAACTGAACTCTAAAACATGATAAAACCTGTAAATAATCAGTTTTATTGCCAGTTTTCTTCAGACAAGTCAGGGGATGGAAACATGAACATTTCCAAGTCACTGAATATGTGTTGGACTTTATTTACATCAATTATGAAGAAATACAAAAGTTTGTTTCACCAAAACATCAAATCTAGGCTTTCACCTCAAATGTACTTTCTGTCAAATTGTAGCTGAACTTTCAGGTCTTCTTTTCAAGAAAATCCTCCTCTACACCACTTCATCAGGAAGCTGGATTTTATATTTTTAATTCATTAATATCAAGTTGTAGACATTTGCTTTTGGTTTGAGTTTAAGGAAGATAACTTTAATTTATTTATTTATTTGTATTTGAAATGCATAAACAAATTAAAATGTGTGAAATGCCTAGTGCTCCAATACTTTTGAGTACAGTTGAAAAACACTAAGTGGCATGTGTATTTTTAAGTGAAATACATCCATCATCCTGGTGTCACTCAGAGAGCAAAATTAAGAGGTTATTTAAGTCATTCAGACAGCAAAATTAAGAGGTCATTTAATCAACAGTTGCCTGCTTGTTTAAAAATCACCGGAGACACACACATATATAAGACAACCCGAATTAAAGGAGAAATGCCGCTTTTAACAACCTGGACCTCATTTCTGGCATAAAATATGGTCATTTATTCACCAATATATGTTTGGTGTCATTATTAGTCCATGGTTCAAACAACGTATTCAGTTCAAATCTGAGGCAAATGTTTTTCTTCTTCTGCTAAGGTGGATTAGAAGTTTTGTGGTACACAGCACCAACTACTGGACAGGAGGAACCTAGCAGTCAATATGACTCACTTATTTCAAAATGCAGCTCTTTCCAACCAGACATTCGGTGCCCTGACATGTCAATCATCTGTATCCAATCAGATTTCAGGGGAGTCCAGTGCAACCCTGGCCTCCACTCTAGCTTCACCCATGCCAGGAAGTGTTCAACATTTGACATTTCCTTTTTCACTGTGGACTCAAAATTTTGCACTTCCTGTTTCAGTGTGAACTTGCCACTGAGTTCCCGTGAGATTCCATGGGATCTAGTCTGTCAATCCAGGAAGAGTCGATCCAGGAAGTGTTTGACATTTGACGTTTCCTGTTTCATTGTAGACTCAAAATCTGGCACTTCCTGTTTGGGACTCCCTGTACCATGAGCGAGCTTCACTCATGGTACAAGGAGTATAACAGCACTCCTCTGTTAATGCACAAAATGCTCCACCTGCTAAAACTAGTCCTGGGAAAAATTCCTGGCTCCACCCCTTTGTTTGCAATCATCCAAATGCTGAACAGCATCCAACTTCAAATCTTTAGTCAAGATTCAGGATAAGAATTTCCATCAACATGTATCAACTAGAAGGCCCTCAGAGAACACATAGCTCCACCAAGGCCAGTAAAATTTGGATGAATGCCCCTTAGCAAACTGCCCCTGATCAGACACTTTTGGTAGCCATCAACAACCTTCTGGCATAATCCTGGCTGGATATTTGACCACTACTCATGGCAGAATTGGTAAACTTGATTTAAATTTGTTGGTTTCCTGGTGTGGATTTGGCATTTTAGGGCAGTCCACAAATTTTCAGTAAGGTTGAGGTCGAGGCTTTTTGAAAGGATATTCCAGAAGCTTCAAGTTAATCTGCTTTATCCAACACACAACCAGTTCTGATGTGTGTTTGGGACGATTGTCAGTTTGAACATCCAATTGTGGCCAAGTTCCAACCATCTTGCTCAGTGGTGTCCAAAGTCATTCCAGGAAGGGCCAAGAGGCTGCAGGTTTTCTTTGCAGCAAGTGGCTGCAAAGAAAACCTGCAGCCTCTTTGACTTTAAGTAGAATAAAACAACCTGCACAAGCCTGGTCTACACCTTTGGTGCCTATAACTGGACTGCATTTATATAGCACTTTTCCATCTGCATCAGATGCTCAAAGCGCTTTACAAATAATTCCTCACATTCACCCCAAGGTACTCAATACACACCGGGAACAACTAGGGGATTAAGGACCTTGCCCAAGGGCCCTTAGTGATTTTCCAGTCACAATCCTCTGGTCTCAAGGCCAACGCTTTAACCACTAGACCATCATCTCCTCTTGTAGAGAACAATTCTTCATTCTTCTCTACAATAATCAAGACAGAGGAACAAAGGAGTTTTTCAGTCTGTTGGTCCTGCACTTGGGAAGAAGCAGTCTGTGGCTGAAGAGGCTCCTCTGGTTGCTGATGACGGTGTGCAGAGGCTGGCTACTATGGACTGGTAGAACATCCACAGGAGTTTCCTGTAGATGTTAAATGACTGCAGCCTCCTCAGAAAGTACAGCCTGCTCTGTCCCTTCCTGTCCAGCTGTCTTCTGATCTGGTCCACAGTGATGTATGGAGGAGGTTGTGTTGAGGTGGGGAAGGAGGAGGATGGGCCTGCTGCTGTGATGTCTGGGGGAGGTGTGCTGAGGGAAGAAGGAGCGATGTCTGCAGTGAGGGAGAGGGTGGGGGGGGGGGGGGGGCATGGACTGTTTGAACCAGTTGAAGAAGAAGTTTGTTCTGCCTCTTCATTGTCCCCCCTGCATCTCTGGTCTTTGTTTTATAGCCTGTGATGGTTTTCACACCTTCCCAGACCTCCCTCATGTTGTTTTCTTCCAGCTTCTGCTCCATCTTTCTCCTGTAGTTGTCCTTTGCTTCCCTCACGCAGTGTTTCACTTCCCACTAGAGGTGGGCGATACCGGGAATTTTGGTATTGATTCGATACCAAGTAAATACAGCCCCAGTATCGCCGATATCGATACTGATACCGATACTTTTTCATATTTGAGCTTCAAAGATCCAAAGGATCCAAAAGACCTAGGATAGAATTTCACCACACATTGTACGTGACAGCAAAATACTTTATTATCACAATCAACATTTTTATTTAAAAAAATATCCCTCAACACAACGTAAAACAAAATCTCCTGAGGTAGAGGGCTGACAAACCACAATACAAGGGTGCGCTGCTCCGTGTTGTGTGACACAGTGCAGCACTGCTCTTACAGACCGAGAGTAGACTTTGATGAATCTGCGTGCGCAGCAGTCAGTGCGTGCAGGAGAGAAAAAAAGCTTGAGTATCGATCTTTTTACACGAGGATCGTTCAATATCAATACCAGTGTTGGTATCGATATTATCGATATTAGGATCGATCCGCCCACCTCTACTTCCCACTGTGCTACCTTCATCGCCTCCATGTCTCTGCTCCTGAAGGCGGCCTTCTTCCTGTTGAGGACAGCTTTGACATCCTGTGTTTTTACCCACTGTTTGTCATTAGGATAACAGCAGACAGTCTTGGTTGGGCAGACCACATCTGCACAGAGGTTAAGATAATCCATCAGACAGTGTGTCAGCCCCTCTATGTCCTCACTGAGTGGGTTGATCAGCTCATCCTGGACCGTGGTGTTGTGTTGGGTCTCTCAGGGCACTTTTCATTTCAGGGGACCATCTTCTGACGGAGCGAGTGCTTACCAGCTGCCTTTGAACCAGAGGGTTATACTGTGGCTGTAGGTGGACCAGGTTGTGGTCAGACTTCCATAGAGGGGGGAGAGGTGTGACTCTGTATGCATCCCTCACATTAACTTACAGTAAGACAACTGTCCTTTTGTTTTTGCTGGACAGTCCACAACCTGGTGAAAAGCAGCCAAAGTTGCATGGTTAAAATCCCCAGAAATGATCATCAGTGCCTCAGGGTGTTTTGTCTGCAGCCTTGCTGTGACAGCCTGACAGGCTATACCCAGGGCAGCAGAACCCCTAACAGACAGGTCGAATGCTGCATTTGACTGAATTCTCAACTGTGAGAAAAAGAAGCTCCGACTCAGTCAAGTGCAACAGAGAACGACTGGACAAAAACTGGTCTCACTGGATGACTTTTTTCATCTGCATCCAACTCAGCACCAAATCCAACAGTTACCCACCAAATCCTTAATTGAACAGCGCCCCCTGTATTGAGCAATGGTTCTGCAGAGTAGTGGATAAAAGGCACAACAAACCTTGTTACATTAAGTTATTTATTCAGCAGTCTGGATGGAGGTCTATCAGGGGTTGGATCTGGCTCCTGGGTGCGAGTTTGGCAAATGTGCTCTAAATCACAAAGCATTATATTTTTATATCTCTGAATCACCTTGTGAACAAACCCACCTCCTTCAGGAAGAAATTCCTCAACTGTCTGAGTCACAACTGTGCCATGTTTAGACAGGAAATTAAAAGGATTCTTTTTAGAAATGTCACCATCAGCAGATCATCCACCTGATGTTTCTGCAGCTGTTCAGACCTTTAGTGTCAAACCTCGGTCCAAAGCCCTGCCAGAGTCTCGTGTACTGCTTCGAAACACTCGCTCGGCCCCTCTCTGGAATGTGGGTCATCTCAGACCGTTAGAAGCTGGAGCAAGACCAGAACACTGTGAGGCAAGATCAGAATCAGCTCCAGACACAAATCACTCCATCAGAGAGGCCGTTTGGCTCAAACTCAGGGGGCAGTTGTTGTGGCCAATCTGCACACACACGAACCATCTACTCATGGATTAAAGCGTCAGCGGCTACAAATAACCTCATCCTACTAAGGAAGTTGTGTTTATTTGTCATGAGTAACACTTGAAAACTAATAAAGTGATCAGGAAGCGCCAGAACTGGAAGAGGAAGAATAAGTCCGATATAGACCCTGAGACCAGTTGGTGTCTGGAATAAACCCTGTATTCAAAAGAATGAAGTGGATCAAGGACTACAGCTCCCCCTGGAGGGGACGGCAAGGCTGGCACCCAGGTACAGCTGGTTGGACTGATGGAGCGTCTTGACCAAGGACACAGACTGGGAACATAGCAAACAGCTCTACATTGTCATGATGTTGTTACATCACTCGTTAGTCACGCTGTCAATCAATTAAAATGTTTTGATTGCGATTAATCACATGATTGTCCATAATTAACTCTTGATCAAATGCAAATTAATCACACATTTTGAAGCTGATTCTTAAGTTTGCAATCATTATTTTCCAAAAGTAGTTAAACTAGCACACTAATGACTGAATGATGCTTTAGTTGTTAAAAGTACAACCCCAATTCCAATGAAGTTGGGGCGTTGAGTAAAATGTAAATAAAACAGAAGACAATGATTTGCAAATCCTCTTCAACCTATATTCAACCTATATTCTTTTGTCCAGAGGACACGACGTCCATGATTTCCAAAAACAATCTGAAATGTGGACTCATCAGACCACAGCACACTTTTCAACTTTGCGTCTGTACATTTCAAATGAGCTCTGGATGTTGTTGATGTATGGCTTTCACTTTGCATGGTAGAGTTTTAACTTGCACTTGTAGATGTAGTGACGAACTGTGTTAACTGACAATGGTTTTCTTAAGTGTTTCTGAGCCCACGCGGTAAGATCCTTTACATAATGATGTCAGTTTTTAATGCAGTGCCCCCTGAATGATCGAAGGTCACGGGCATTCAATGATGGTTTTTGGCCTTGCCGCTTATGTGTATAAAGTTCTCCAGATTCTCTGAATCTTCTGATTATTTTATGGGCTGTAGATGATGGAATCCCCAAATTCCTTGCAATTGAACATTGAGAAACATTGTTCTTAAACTGTTGGACTATTTTTTTCCACACAGTTGTTCACAAAGTAGTGATCCTCGCCCCATCTTTGCTTGTGAATGGCTGAGCCTTTTGGGGATGCTCTTTTATACCCAGTCATGACACTCACCTGTTTCCAATTAACCTGTTCACCTATGAAATGTTTAAAAAAGGTGTTCTTTGAGCATTCATCAGCTTTCCCAGTCTTTTGTTGCCCCTGTCCAAGCTTTTTTGAAATGTGTTGCAAATATTTGCACAAAAACAAAAAAGTTTATCAGTTTGAATATTAAATATCTTGTCTATGTGGTGTATTCAATTGAATATAGGTTGAAGAGGATTTGCAAATCATTGTATTCTGTTTTAATTTACATTTCACACAATGTCCCAACATCACTGGAATTGGGGTTGTATATTTATTGTCATTACTCTTATTATTCTCTTTATTATTAGTGTTGTATGTAAATAGATGCCTTTAAAATATCTTCAGGGACCTTTCAACACCTCTATGTGGCTCTGCACCTCTGCATCGTCTGTGTGAACAGGAGTTAAACAGACGAGGAAAATGTATTTATTAATTCTATTTATTTTCTATGTAAATTGCTACCTGATTGGCTGGGGGAAGGTCCTTCTGTGCAAACGTGATTGAGCAGTTTGGGGTTCAGCATCTTGTTCACAGACACAAACCCAAAGGCCTTCTGTTAATGGATTCAGAGTTAATCACCTCCCAATTTATTTATTTTTCCATAAATCAAAGTTTTAGTTTGTTCTATTTTAAAATAGTGAACATTTTTTAACTATTTTATGAAGTACTATGTTTGCAAGTTTGTCCAAAAATTCTGTTTTTTTCAGTGTGTAGCAGTCAATCAGGGCCGCGTTCAGGGACAGCAGTATTTGTCAAAGTGCTCAGCACATTCCTGGCATTTGTCTGGTTTAGCGGGCCAGAACCACAGCGTTAACACTGTTGTTACAAGAGCCAGAACCCAGTCAGAGTCAGGAAGTCTCTGGAATACAACACAAGGGACAGCCTACAGAACCACCAGCATCATTCAGGATGAAGAAGACAACCTCAAAAGCAAAAAATGGAATAAATAAAATTAATATAATAACACATAAATCCCTGCAAACAAAACTACCTTGTTCATGCAATATTTTTTTTTAAATGGCTGCTACATTTTATTTTGTAATGGGTTTTGTCTGAAGTGATATTTGGTCTTTAATTGTATTAATCAGAATCTTTAGTAGGCGGGTTGGGCACTTTGTGTTGGAGACTGAAACTTCGCCATTTTCCAGATAGATTTGTCTTCCGGTGACACCATCCTCACAGGCTGCTTCCAAAAACATCTGTCACCGTGTTGCTGCCCTCAGGCACCAAGCTGCCAGAAACACTCTGTGACAAACTGATCAAATCACTGTAAGTTAATAGTTAAAATCCTCACTGATTCTTTCTAACTTCAGGAATGTAGAATGTGTGTAAAGTAGGAAGAACAAAAACATGCCGTCCACAAAAATATCCAAACATGCAGCTGCTGAAGGTCACAAAGTTTTCATTAATTTCTTCATTTTTTTCATTATCAGTTAAAGTGTAGCTGATATGATATGTATTTTTTTTGACCATTTAAGACTAAAATTAAGTTTGAAATTGATCCTTTCTTGGTGCGCAGTTACTGAAGAGATAAATATTCAGATTTTGACCTGCGCACCACTGAAAACCAGGAACTTCCTGGCAAGTCCAAACACTGGAGAAGAAGGAGGAAGTGACATCAGAGTCGGATCCATGACCTCCATAGTCCCATTAATTTCTGGATTAATTTCTGGATTTTTACAGGCTCGGGTCGGAGCTGCATGGTGTTTTCGGTGCCAGAACATTTCATTCTCGCCGGCAGAATCCTTTTGATGGGCAGGTGGAACACTTATGTTGACGAGCACATACACACGCGGTGTCTGCGGCTTCTCCACTTGACACGGAGGCAAAACTGAGTATTTACACATTATTTTATTGTTTTGTGGATCATGGGATAATTTTGTTGCGACATTATGAGCAGATGAGGAACTGGGAGTCTTTTAACTTGCAGCACAAAGCGGCCCGCTGTGGAACAAGAGGATTCATTCGCAGCAGAGACTCGATCCATCAGCTGCAGACGCAATTAACGGATTACACCTGAAGTTGACCGTGCCGCTCCAGGTTCGGTATAGCACAGACTCAACCCTTCATGGACTTTTCTTCAGCCAGGACAATGAATTAAATTATTTTCAGACATTTTCATCAGACTAAAGATGATCTCACTGAAACGGACAGGTAAGACTATATTATTTACTCCTTGTGTGAATGGTTTTAATATTTAATAATAACATCCAATAGTGTACAGTACACTAACTGTACAGAAGCAAACAATATTTATTTAAAAAGAAGCTGATATTTTCAGTCCCTCGTGACATTTTTCAGATTTGAAATATATGCAAATGTTTCTCAGAAAAAAAAAATCATAAATAAAAAATCCACACTTCATCACTTTTTTCTGATGTCACAGACAGCAAAACTATTTTTTATCAGTTGATTATGACCAAAGAGTTGGCAAAAAACAAAACAAAACAGTTGCATGCTGAAATCGCCTGCATTATTTATTTATTTTTTTATAATCACCATTCTGTGGTCTGAACTCTGCCAATATCGTCATTGTTGTTAGACTGAAGGTTTTCCTCCAAGGTTTCTTCTTCCTCACTTTTGTCTAAATAAGGCTCAAAACCATAATGCTGTGTCTCCACAGGTTCTTCAAAAATACCTTCAGACTAGACTTTAAAAAAAAGCTCCACACTAGAAAAAAAACAGTCCAAAAACAGCTTGACCTCCGCCGTGTTTACAATTGATTTGGGTTTGAATCAGCAGGTGCTGTTGTTGTGATGACGTAGTAACAATATGGCCGCGGCTGAGGGCTGAAAAAGAGTGTAGGCTTCAGACAGCTGTTTATCCTTCACCTCTTGAATTTATCTGTGATTTTTAATGCGGAAACCTTCAGAATTAGTGCATTAATTCAAAACTAAAAGATATTTGTGATATTTTCAATTTGTAAAAATGACAGAGTTGACATTAAAATCAATATAACAGCAGGAATTAGTTTGACTGTTAAATCAAACCATATAAGCTTTGCTTTTTGTGCTTTTTGCCACATGTATGGGGTGTATGATGAATGTAAATGTCTCTTCCTTACAGCAGTTGGCGGGGCGCACAAAGACAGAAGTTCTGACTCGTTGTTTGTGTTGGGTTTGTGATCGCATTTGAGTCTACTCAGAATTGTCGATGGTGCTTAAACTCAAAACTGGCTTGTCAGTAGCTGATAGTGTACCGGAGTCAATACTAAAAGTTAGCAGTTTGCTGTGGCTTACGCTAATTTTTTCATAGTTTATCATTAGAAGAGTTAACTTTTCAGTTAGCGGATTAGCAGTTATTGAAGCTAACTTTTTGGTTAGCTGTGCCCACCACTGCTTGAATTTATAGGCCTGTACTTAATGGAAATGCCAAAACAACCCCAGAAATCGATTCCACATCTACAAATGAACCAGAAAAGAGGGATAATTCATAATGCAAGGATTGCTGATCTATCTGTGAATTTTTCAACATGTCCTTTGGCTGTGAGTTTGAAATTAACCCCCAGCAGGGTTCTGCACCATTCCTCAGGGGTCCACCCTGGTCAGTTTCATCTGGGAGTGATTTTATTACTCAAATTGGATGAGACGTTTAGGGTACATTGAAATGTATACACATCTTCAGGTCAGGAACAGGACGACTGTAGATGTTGCACAGAACTGCGTTTCTATCCACAGTCCCCTCTGTAGTGCCCTCTGTATTTTCAGCCGTCCACTCCACCAGGTGATTTCACTGATTAACATGACTTTCAGCAGATGGAATCAGTTAATCAGTGAAATTACTTGGGGGAGTGGATGGTTGAAAATACAACCTGCACCCTCTTGGCCTTATTACATATCCACAGCCTTTGCCATGAAACTCAAAATTGAGCTCAGGTGCATCCTGTTTTTACTGAGCATCCTTGAGATGTTTCTACAGCTTAAATGGAGTCCACCTGGAGTAAAGTCCATTAATTGGACATGATTTGGAAAGACACACTCCTGTCTACATATAAGGTCCCACAGTTGACAATGCATGTCAGAGCACAAACCAAGCATGAAGTCAAAGGAACTGTCAGTAGACCTCCGAGATAGGATTGTCTCCATCCACATATTTGGGGAAGGGTACAGAAACATTTCTGCTGCTTTGAAGGTCCTAATTAGGCCTCCATCATCTGTAAATGGAAGACGTTCAGATCCACCAGGACCCTTTTTAGAGCTGACTGCCCGTTTAAACTGAGCAATCAGGGGAAAAGGGCCTTAGTCAGGGAGGTGACCAAGAACCCAATGGTCACTTTGTCAGAGCTCCAGCATTCCTCTGTGGAGACAGGAGAACCTTCCAGAAGGACAACCATCTCTGTAGCAATCCACCAATCAGGCCTGTATGGTAGAGTGGCCAGACAGAAGCCACTACGTAGTAAAAGGCACATGGCAGCCCACCTGGAGTTTGCCAAAAGGCACCTGAAGGACTCTCAGACCAGAGAAACAAAATTCTCTGGTCTGATGAGACAAAGATTGAATTCTTTGATGTGAATGCCAGGTGTCATGTTTGTAGGAAAACAGGCACCATCCCTACAGTGAAGCATGGTGGTGGCAGCCTCTTGCTGTGGGGATGTTTTTCAGTAGCAGGAACTGGGAGACTAGTCAGGATTGAGGGAAAGATGAATGCAGCAACATACAGAGACATCCTGGATGAAAACCTGCTCCGGAGCACTGTTGACCTCAGGGCGACGGTTCAACTTTCAGCAGGGCAATGACCCTAAACACACAGCCAAGATATCAAAGGAGTGGCTTCAGGACAACTCTGTGAATGTCCCTGAGTGGCCCAGCCAGAGCCCAGACATGAATCTGATTGAACATCTCTGGAGAGATCTGAAAATGGCTGTGCACCGCTCCCCATCCAACCTGGAATGGACAAAACTGTCCAAAGACAGGTGCACCAAGCTTGTGACATCATATTCAAGAAGACTGGAGGCTGTAATTGCTGCCAAACGTGCAACAACAAAGTATTGAGCAAAGGGTGTGAATACTTATAGTGAGGAAAATAAGCATTTGAACACCCTGCGATTTTGCAAGTTCTCCCACTTAGAAATCATGGAGGGGTCTGAAATTTTCATCTTAAGTGCATGTCCACTGTGAGAGACATAATCTAAAAAAAATAATCCAGAAATCACAATGTATGATTTTTTAAAATAATTTATTTGTATGTTACTGCTGCAAATAAGTATTTGAACACCTACCAACCAGCAAGAATTCTGACTCTCACAGACCTGTTAATTTTTCTTTAAGAAGCCCTCTTATTCTGCACTCTTTACCTGTATTAATTGCACCTGTTTGAACTTGTTACCTGTATAAAAGACACCTGTTCACACACTCAATCAATCACACTCCAACCTGTCCACCATAGCCAAGACCAAATAGCTGTCTAAGGACACCAAGGACAAAACTGTAGACCTGCACAAGGCTGGGATGGACTACAGGACAACAGGCAAGCAGCTTGGTAGAAGACAACAACTGTTATGATTATTTATTAGAAAGTGGAAGAAACACAAGATGACTGTCAGTCTCCCTCGGTCTGGGATTCCATGCAAGATCTCACTTTGTGTTGTGTGTTGGGGGGGGGGGGTTTGGCTGGACAAGGTTGGGTTGTTTTGTGTTTGTTTTCCTTCCCAGGTGATTTGGGGCTGTTCTCTGAGGAAAATGTGCTGCAGAAGAGTCTCTCTCCTCTGTTACGATGATTGGCTGCACCTGTTGCATTCTCGTGCGGCTCTCTATTAGGACAATCCACGACACCTGTGATGTTCACGTGCAGATCTGAGGACTTCCAGCTGGTACCAATGTAGTGATGAAGAACTACATTTAAACCAGCAGTGAGTTGGATAAGATTGCCGGAGAATACGACCTTGTGACGACCGTGTGGGGACGCTGAGGGCCGTTTCAGAGTCTGACATTGCGCCTGTGAAGGAGGACGAGGGTGAGAGACAAACGTTGTCAGCACACGGCAGAGGTCAATATTCTGAAAAGTTTATCCGTGAATGTAAATTGGCGTCTTATACGCAGCTATAAGTAATTATTGGTGGAAAGTGTTTGGCGTGCTCCTCACGGCAGTGGCGTGTGGATTAATGATCCTCCACTAGCTGTGAGCAGCAGCCTCCTTGAATTAAGTTGGAATTCAGACTTAAACGTGTAGCTGATAAGTTTGCCTCCAAACAATATTTCGTAGTAATAGTGTTGAATAATCTCATCTCTGTTCCTCCTTCGCAGAGTACAGTTCTGGGAAAAAGTCACCTGGGGGGGGGGTGTCGGCGGAACTCCTGAGTCCTGAACGTTCGGACTCCGACTGTTGAGACGCTGAGAGAGTGCGCCGCCTTTTCACCTCACCAGAACTTTAATTAATTAGTATTTTATGTATAGCACAAAGGGGAGAAAAATAAATGTGTTTTCTTTTTGGAACTGCTTCTGATTATTTCATGCTGGGTTCAGTCAGATACTGGACCGCTCCTCACTCCGCGTCTTATCCATAACACTTTGTGGGGTAAGGATAATTCTGAGAAAGCTCAGAACTACACAGGAGGACCTGGTCAATGACCTGAAGAGAGCTGGGACCACAGTCACAAAGATTACATTAGTAACACATGATGCTGTCATGGTTTAAAATCCTGCAGGGCAGCAAGGTCCCCCTGCTCAAGCCAGCACATGTCCAGGCCTGTTTGAAGTTCACCAGTGACCATCTGGATGATCCAGAGGAGGCACGGGAGAAGGTCATGTGGTCAGATAAGACCAGAATAGAGCTTTTTGGAATCAACACCACTTACCATGTTTAGAGGATGAGAACAACCCCAAGAAAACCATCCCAACTGTGAAGCATGGGGGTGGAAACATCATACTCTGGGGGTGCTCTTGTGCAAAGGGGACAGGACGACTGGACTGTATTGAAGGGAGGATGGATGGGGTCATGTATTGCAAGATTTTGGCAAACAACCTCCTTCCCTCAGTAAGAGCATTGAAGATGGGTCATGGCTGGGTCTTCCAGCATGACAGTGGCCCCAAACACACAGCCAGGGCAACTAAGGAGGGGCTCCATAAGAAGCATCTCAAGGTCCTGGAGTGGCCTGGCCAGTCTCCAGACCTGAACTCAATAGAAAATCTTTGGAGGGAGCTGAAACTCCAAACCTGAAAGATTTGGAGAAGATCTGTATGGAGGAGTGGACCAAAATCCCTGCTGCAGTGTGTGAAAACCTGGTGAAAAACTACAGGAAACATTTGACCTCTGTAATTACAAACAAAGGCTACTTTACCAAATATTAACATTGATTTTCACAGGTGTTCAAATACTTATGTGCAGCAGTAACATACAAATAAATTATTAAAAAATCATACATTGTGATTTCCAGATTTTTTTAGATTATGTCTCTCACAGTGGACATGCACCTAAGATGAAAATTTCAGACCCCTCCATGATTTCTAAGTGGGAGAACTTGCAAACTCGCAGGGTGTTCAAATATTTTTGTTCCTCACTGTATATACATTTGATTTCTTTTTTATTTTTAATAAAGTTGCAAAAGTGTTGCAAAAATTATTTTTTTTCATGTTGTCATTATGGGGTGTTGTGAGTAGAATTTTGAAGGGAAACAATGAATTGACTCTATTTTGGAATAAGGCTGTAATATAACAAAATGTGGAAAAAGCTGAGCGGTGTGAATACTGACCGGACGTATAATATATAATCTGCAGGGGAAGGGGGTGATTATTTCAGTGATACTGAGCTTTGATTATGAGGTAGTATCATCAGAGAGATATCATCAGACGAAAACACAAATACACAGCAGCAAAGAGGTGGCCAAGTGGTTCATGTGCTTGGTTTCAGTGTGGAAGATTCCTGGTTCAAACCTCACCCCTGCCACATGTAATGTGGAGCTGCGTCAGGAAGGGCAACCAGTGTAAAACTTGTGTCAAATCACAACCCCGAATGTGGCGACCCCGTGTGAAAAAAAGGGCGTAGCTGAAGGAACTTAGTTTATACAGCAGCAAAGACTTTTTTCCTTTTCCAGAAAGCAGCAGGTGCACACGCAAATCAGTGACTCCACGAGAGGAAAACACAAACTCTTAGATGTCACATCACATCCCAATAATTTGTTGCATGTGTGCTTGTGGAGTGGTTTTTGGTGTGCACAGCACACATGCACAAAGATACTATTTTTAATGAGAGGTCAAGTTTCATGAAAGTGATCTGGGGTAAGTTCGGGAAATGCGGTGGGGATTTCACTGCACGCGCTCGACTCTGAATCACAAGACAAACATATCGCAGCACTTTTAGAAAGAGCCCTGTTGCCGTTTACACAAACACACACACTGCAGAGCGTGCATGTGGGTCCTTAGAGCCCCGTGTTCCTCAGTGGGGTGACTAATTTTAGGTGTTTAAAAAGAGCAACCGGGGCTGGTTTAGGTCACTGAGCAAACAGATATAAGATCAGTGATTGCTGTCTGAAACCTTTTTGAGGGAGTGTGTGTGTGTGTGTGTGTGGGGGGGGGGGGGGGGGGGGGGGGTTAATTTTTGCTAATAATAATAATAATACAATAGAATAGGTCATTAAATTCAAAAGCTTTTATACAAGGTCTGTTAGAAAACTATCCGACCTTTTTATTTTTTTAAAAAACTATATGGATTTGAATCATGTGAGCTTGCATCAGCCAAGCTTGACGGGACGTCGTCTGACTACCAGAGAAATTGCAGAAGAGTTGGACATCAGCACTTTTGCGGCACATTCCACTGTTACAGGAGATTTTGTAATGAAAGACGTGCGGAGGAATTTGCGCGTTGGGACGGAGCCGCAATGGCACGCAACAAAAAGCACGTCCGTGTTGGAAGTCTCACAGGACAAGTTGTGACATGCCCAGCTGTTACACAATTTCTCGGATACTCACTCGACTGAAAAGTCACTGAAAGCCATCTGAATATTCCGAATGGTTTCCAACATGGACGTGCTTTTTGTTGACAGTTTGACATTTTTATTTTTGACAATAAAAATCCGACGAGGGGGATGGACCAGTGCTCACTCAAAGCCTGCCCACAGGCAAATGATGCAACTGACAGACATGAAAAAACTCACGCATGCACACGAAGGTTCAAGCTTGGCTGATGCAAGTGCACATGATTCAAATCCATATAGTTTTTTTTTTTAAATAAAAAGGTTGGATAGTTTTCTAACAGACCTCATATGTAGGGAGATTGGCCATTTCAAGAACTTGGTTAGAGATCGATCTAAATCAATCCTTGTCATTTGATTTGTGGATTGCAGAGGTGGGTGTAAGTCACTGTCAAGTCATCAATCTGCAAGACCCAAGTCAGGTCTCAAGTCAGCTGTCAAACACGTGGTAGTTATTATGACTTGAGACTTACCTTGTGACTTGCTGATTCATGACTTGATGGTGACTTACTCCCGCCTCTGGTGGTTTGTATGTCATGGCATTGATTATTTGTCCCATTGTAGAGAAAAATAGTCCACTGCATAATTTCCATAGCTGTTTTGTACAGTTTGATTCCATTTACTTTCAAATGCTTCCTTCCACTGAACAACTTCACTAACTTTTCATAACAATGTGTCCAAGATACGAGGACACTAAATCCAGGTTGTCACAAACCGATTAGGGCCCATTCACACTTTGACATGAAGTGGCTGACACTGGCCATTGTAGCAGATTCACAAAAATGTCTGTGAAAAGCAGGTGAAGGGTCACTCCACTAGTCAGAAGTTCAATGTAGCACTGATTAAGGTATAACGCAAAATGTAGACCAAATGGGCTTTTCAATATTAAATTTAAATGTCCACAAAATCTATAATCCAGATCAAACTTTGTCAGGGGATAGTGAGTGCCAATTTGATTAACCCTCTGGGGTCCGAGGGCATTTTTTGGACAATTCACTCGCCTGGCATAAATGTTTTATTATCACTGTTAACAGCTCTTCCTGCATCCCACAATCAAGTTTTATGTCTCTTTTTTCAGGAAAACCTGTGCTTTCATAATATATACGCTTTTGTTGTGTTTTATAAGTGTAATAAAGGTTTACAATCAAAAATAAGGAAGGAAAAAGTAAAGCGAAAAATAATTTTCCACACACATTTATTCAAAACACACAGCAAACTATAATAAACAACTGTTTTGACACTTTATTAAGGTAATTTGGGGTCTTGTGTGAAAGACTGTACAACAAAAAGGTTCAAACAAACGTTGTTTGAGCACGTGAGATTGCCATCAGAGGCTCTCCGTCTGCTCTGTCTGCTTTCACTGATCGCTGTGCGTAATGGCACAGGGTGCATTTGGAGCCCAATAGTATGTACTCATTGGAGCACCCAGGGGGCTATTCAAACGGGCCAACTAGTAACATATCACTCCTGAAAACGATATTTGGCTTTTTACGTGAGGTGAATCTTGGATTTTGGAAAACCATATGACAGTGAACCAATTCCGACTGGACACTCACATTGCACACATCATCACACAGCTTCTATGAGGAGTACAAAGATGGCTGATGGCTGGCTCGAAAGTCCGCGGAGTTAACTTTTCAGCAAAAAAAGTAAGTTTCTATCTCATATCATTAAAAAGTTATTTATAATTTAGTAAAGCTTGGTCTTAGCCATCGTATATGACAGCGTTGGCCCCAGAGGGTTAAGATATAAATGTAGAGTATACATTAATTAGGGTTTTCAATGTTAAACTTAAAAGACCACAAAATCTGTAATCTGCATCAGATCCGGATCAAACTTTGTCAGTCGATAAAGGATATTATATAACGGCTGAGTGGATCCTTGTCATTTGATTGTTGCTTTGTATGTCACATGACATGGATTAATTCATCCCATTTGTGTTGCATTTAGAGTGCGGCTTGGTTCCATTTAGAGTGCAAATTTGGTTCCATATGTTTGGTACCACTGCACTCTGCACACACACGCACGCAGGGGACAACGACACGATGATTTGAAGTCAGTGATGAGTCCGAAGTCAGTGCACAGCATCACTGGACTACACGTTACAGTAGAACACAAAAATGTAAGTCCCTTTTCTGTTGTTTATAAATTAATAAAATATCAAATGACAGGGATCTATTTTAACCGTTATATAAAATCTGCATATAGCAAACCGTTATACAAAACAAATAATAAATGTTTTTACATTCTTTCAATGGAACAAATATTTAATTCAGTGAAAGCTTTGCCTCATTGAATGAGGCTTCGCCTCATTGAATGGTTTGTTCCAGCTTTCACCTCATGAAATATTCGTACCATTGAACTCATAAACATTATTTGTATACCATCCTACATAATGCTCTCAAATATGAACGCAATTTGATCTTTTTTTGACAGAGTTATGAAGCTTTGAAAATATGTTCAATGTTAAAGATACAGATTTTTCCAGTTTTCCAAGATTTTTTCTGATTTTGACCTTTGACCATGAAAACTGAATCAGTTCTTCCTATCAGGATATAAATCTTCAGTAACAGCTCCAGGGTGTTAAAAAAACAAACAAACAAAGGGCGGCAAAAATATGACCTCCTCCATCTTCCTTGGTAGAGGTAAAAATGGCTAAATGCTGTTTATTTACTGTGAGGAAATCTGGTGATTATAAGTGCACAGGAGCACACTTAAACATAATAGATGTCCACGATCAATATATTTCCTTCACGATGAGTTACAAGATTTATGTTTGGTTAAAAAATGCATGTGGCCTTTAAATTGCTTCATATATAGATGATATTAGAGTTTTCAGGCTGCACAGGAGACACAAACATATCTGTCTAAGAAACATCTCATTCAGTGGAATGTCAAGAGTCTCTGGTTTGTTCCATTGAATCAGAATAAGTAGAAGACTGACAGTATAAAGTACTGTGATATATTTGTACAGAGTATTTAAAGCTGAGCTGCATGTTTTACACTTAAGAGATCGGTTCACTTACTATAAGGACACAGAGCTCCACTTGACCTCCGCTGACCGTTCACGAGGAAAATTTCACCTGTTTTAATGACCTTTGATGATGGATTCCACAAGACAGCTGGCCCAGAAATAACAGCTTGTTGATGGTAACATCATGTCATTCAATGCAAGAATAAAAAGGCAGCAATAAAAAAATTTAAGCGTTGTAAATACACTGCATCCCAAACTGAAATCATATCTCCAGCATGGCAACATCCACAAAATTCTCAGCTGCAGCATAATCTTAGGCCAGGCAATCCTTAGTTGCCTAAAGTTGGGCCTAAACTTCCACCTATAGCACTAAGCAGTGCACAGCACTATGCAATTGTAGTTTTTTGTGCATAGCGGAGGCAGTAATTTACAAGCTTAATGCACACGCTGAATAAATATTAAGAAGAATTGCACTCATTTGTGCTACCACCGTCTTAAAATGAGTTGTGGTCAGAATACTGTGCGTCAGTGGAAAGAACTTGCTCCACGGACCACCACAAACCTGGTCTGAATTTAAGCACAGTTTATCGTTCATAAGCTCCGTACATAAGCGGGCTCATGATGTGCCATTTCAGTTTTGTACAACGAAACTGAAATGAACACAACAAACTAAATAAAAGTTGACGCTAATGAAAAAAAACGAAAAAAAACAAACTTCACTGTAGTGCTTCACCTCAGGGAGCATTAGCAGCTGCGCCCCACTGGTGGGCTGTGGTGCACTGACTCAGATTGATTAACTCAGCAGAAAATCTCCCACTTGAGTCTGCATTGGATAACACTCATTGGGTTATTTCATGCCCAAAACACTCTCTTGATTAATTAAGTAATTAAATTAAATCCCTTTGCATCCTGTGCCCTATTTTGCAAAGTGTATTCACAGTAGAGCTGAAACAACTAATCGAGTTAATCGATTAAAATCGATTATTAAAATAGTTGTCAACTAATGTAGTCATTGATTAGTTGCTAAATAACTTCGGTTATACCGCAAATGTTTCGTTTCTTCCATATAATCAACCGAGCTTTGCTTTGAATCGTGAACCAATGAAGGAGTGCTTCGAGCTGCTGCTTCGTTGGTTTCATTTGTTTTATTTCGCTTTATCTTAATTTTTCTACACTAAAACCCTAAAGAGCATATGTCTGTGGGGAATATTTACCTTTTTTATGTTAAACTGACCTGTTATGGTCTTCTTAAACAGTTGATAGATGCATTTTATTCTAACGCCAATGCTAACACGTTAGCATGTCTATGGCGTTTTCAGTGTTAAAGTTAGCATTAAGCTGCTGGCATTTCAGCATGTTTGTGCATTTGTTTTCTGTATAATAATTAATGGCTCAGCGTTTGTTGTCGTAAAAGAGTCAATTGTATTACAAATTATAATATTTTTAATTTATTTTTATTTATATATTAATAATAATAGCAACAATAATAATAGTAATAATAACTAATAATGCTACAATACAATTTTAGAAAAAGAGACATGAGTCACATGTGTCATTGTGAAATGACCACATAGTTTACAAGTTATACAGAGAATGTTGCACATATAATGAGTCAGGCTACAGTTTTTGATTTAGGTTTTATGGTTAACTGGTTATGCTAATTGCTCATTTGCAGCAACAAAAATACCTCTTTTTTCACCATATATTTTATAACATTTATATGTTTCAATGTTGTTTTATGGCAACTCAGCACTTTGATAAAGCAATGTGATTTGAAATAATTATTTTTGTTCTTTATTATAAACTGTTTTATTCTTTATTATTTTATATTTCAACAGTAAAGGAACATTTGATGATTTGTTGATTTTCAAGTATTTTAAGTTTTCAAATAATGTTCTGTTATTAAATTAAGTGATGGATGGAGAGAAAAATTGTTTCCCTGGCACATTTTTAAAAAAATTCCCTGCTAATCCGATTAATCGTGTTGAAACCCCATCAGATAGATTGTCAAGTTAGGACCCTCAATCTCTGTGCATGAGAACCCTCCACTTTAAAAAAAGACAGCTGTTCTGAAGAACCAGAAGCCCCTGCTGAGTTGATACTGGTAGAGAAGATGGCATTTGGACATTTCTAGAAGTATCAGAGACATTTGAATCTTCTCTGGTTTGACCCAGAAAAAGTAGGTCAAAATCAGAAACCTCTAAACTTATGTGAAAAGGTTGTAAAATTAACATATCCCAAATATCTTGAGTGTACATAAACTGGTTTTCCAGTAATCGTGTGCAAAGGCCAACTTACAGCCAAACCAATTTCTATAACGGCTCATTTCAGAGCTTATTGGCCTATTCCAAGTTGGATAATGTCTATATCTGAAGTTTTGCTTGCTCTGTTGGACACACACACACACACACACACACACACACACACACACACACACACACACACACACACACACACACACACACACACACACACACACACACACACACACACACACACTGAGTCGGTTTAGGCTGTGGGAGAGAACGGGAGATGGCTCAGCCATCACATTGCTAATGAGCTCAGAGAGTGGGCGTGGCCAGCAGCAGCTCCTTTCCATTTAAGGTGAACGGAACAAAAAATAAGTAAATGCATTCATGAACGTGGAGGTGGCTACAAACTTTCATATCCATTTTCATCCGTTTTTAAGATACTTGTATGAGCCTGCAGAAAAACCAAACATGACACCTTTAAATATGTCAAGCAAACCAACACATTGAGCAGAGATTTTACACGTGATACGAGGCCCCCAGATCAGCCTTGTGCATGTTGCACACATATTTCCTCTGAGCGCTCCCTCTTTTGAATCATAAAATGAAGTGAGCACATCGTGCATCACTCCCTCGCCGTCTGCCTGTGGACCTGCTCGATGTTGAACTTTAACCTTAACCCTTTTGAACTAAGATGCATCTGTGCAAATGAATATGGAACCAATTACTGCCTGGAAACCAGCCATGTTTACAGCTGAAGCTGTACTCACACAAATGTCTAACAGCATGATTTTTAAGAGGGGGTGTTGTTACCTTTATACTTCTCTCTGACGTTCTCATAGGCTTGCACATAGTCTTGCTCCTCTGGCAGTCTCTGTGCTGGGTCAAACATGGGGATGGACATGGTCTAGATGCACCTTCCTCCTCTAAACTCTCTCTTGAATTTTACACACAGCACTCGTCCTCTGCAGCTGCACTCAGCGTCCTGCTGGTTGTCTGTGTGTCCACCTATCAGTGTGTTACCACCTTCTTCCTCACTCAGTATTCCCTCTAAAGTTGCGGATTTCATTCCAGACCACCACTCCTCTACCACTACTCCCCTTCTGGGTTTGAGAAATACCCACACATGCACATGTCAGACCCTCCCCTTAAAGCGATAGATACCAGCGGAAGAAGAGATTCCACAAGCGCACAGTCACTCCACAGGCCAACTCCACCCCAGACAGGCACACATGGCTACATCCATGAGAAAACAAATGACAGAGCTGTGTGCACTTACTCAAATTCACACTGCAGGACAAACTGGAGCAAAGCCCGTCGTATTCACAGCTTACAGTGCCCCCCACTCTTCCACAAAATAACATCACATTCCCAAAACTGAGTGAGGTCAGACTGTTAACGTTTAGTTCCAAAGAACCACTGCACTTCAGTGCAGGAAACAACCACGTTTTTACTCTGAATGTGCTGCAGAACAAGACGAGACTTAAATACTAAGTTAGTGCCCAACAGATATATTGGTTGGCTGATGATGTCAGTCAGTATGAGTCTTTCTCCAACAAATTTGTATCAGCGTGATTTTTGCCAATATTTAAAAAAAAAAACTATTTTATTGAATAAATGATGCAGAGAAACACTGCTGGAAATGGCGTCATTACATTGTTTGTCCCACAGAGAGTGCTCGGATGGTATTGTTTATAATATTGTCAAACATGGCTGGGACCCCATCACCCCTTGGTCAAATTAGCTACAAGACACTGAGGCAAAAGGACCAGTGCCATTCATTTTCAATCAGAGTGGGTAATTTACAGTGAGGTTTTGAACCAGTTAGTGGAAAGAAAATGAGAACCAAAAAGTTTTGGTATTTTGCTAGGAATGAAAATGAAACCAGATATTTGATGTGTTTTATTTATGTTCCTGAACAAAATCTTTATTTTAAAATAAAGGTCACTGGTTCTTCATTCTTGAAAAGGTTTCCATTTACAACGACCCGGTGTGGTTCACTTCCTGTCATTCACTTATTTTGGTTGTTGTTGGCAGGACATAGCACCCTATCTGTTGTGTGGGCCGCTGAAGAGGAGGTACTGCTGGACCACCACCACCAGATGGCGCCCTGCTTGAAGTGCGGGCTTCAAGCACGAGAGGGCATCATAGCAACCGGGAGTGACAGCTGTCACCAGTCATCAGCACCAGCTGTTACTCATTCACATCATACCACCATCACCATAAAGGCCGGACTGCAACTCCACCTCCCCGCCGAGAAATCAGCTACCTTGGAGGTAATTTTCTCTGCTGAACTAAACCCTGACTTATAGTCGGAACTTATTTGCAGCCGTTTTCCTGTGGTGTTGCCTTATCTGAGGGATTGGTGTTTGGTGTGATCAGTGACGGCTTCGCTTCACACTCCAACCAGATAAGTGGTTAGACAGGAGCTGCACGAGTGTGTGATTGGAGGTGGAGGTGCTCCCTCCCAAAAGAACACAGACGGTGGAATTACTGAGTGTGCGAACTCACACTCATCAAAACTGTTTCTGTTCTCTGCCAGCAGTACCCGGTCTGACAGCTGGAGACGGTGGCCACCTGGGGCTCCAGGACGTGGCGGCTCCGGTGTTCTTCAGATCCGTTGACGGTGAAGGCTGTGTGGGATCCGGCTCGGTTCTAGACGGACGTCTCCTATCCTCAAGCCTGCCCACACGTCACTCAACATTTAATTGTCTGTGGTACCAAAACTGTGTTTGTCTGTATTCCGTTGTGCACTTCACAACATTAAATTGTTACTGTTTGGCTTATCCATTGTCTGTTCATTTAGCGCCCCCTGTTGTGGGTCCGTGTTCCTACAACTTCACAACACTATCCTGTCTTTCATGCTGGGAAGTACACCCTGAGCACACAAGCATCAAGGGACTTCTTTAAAAACACTGAGTCTATTGGCATTATTATGCTTTTTTCTTTTGGAATTTGGAATTTATTTTTGAGAAGACAGATGCGTGAAAACCATGTGTAAAAACCTCCTGTGTGCAACATATGTACAATATTGGTTTCCAATTAATTCCCAGTGCAATATCATAGTTATACTTGCTGTTCACTCCTATATTTGGTATTAAATATGGTAATTTTGGCTTTTATTTCATTTTAATAGGTTATTTTTGTAGTTTTTTTTAATAAACCCAGAAATCACAATGTATAATAATAATAATAATATAATAATAACAATAATAATAAAACCTGTCCACCATAGCCAAGACCAAAGAGCTGTGTTGGGAAAGTGTAGTGACACGGACCCACAACAGGGGGCGCAAATGAACGGTCAATAGATGAGCCAAAATATAACAATTTAATGTTGTGAATGTGCACAACGAACATACAGACAATCACAGAATATCATAACAGTCAATACACAGAGGTGACGTGTGGGCAGGCTCGAGGATAGAAGACGTCTGTCCTGAGAAGAGCCGGAACCACACGATTTCCGCCGCCCCAGAACATGGTGAATACTGGAGCCGCCAAGTCCCGAATTCCCAGGTGATCACCGTCCCCGACTGTCGGATCTGGTACTGCTGGCGAAGAACAAAGACAGTCAAGTGTGGGTGTGTGTACACCCAGTAACAACAACGGTGGGAATGCCACCTCCACCTCTCACTCAACACGTTGCAGTGGTCTCAGAGGAAAAGGAGCGCCGTCATGCACAGCCTCCACCAAAACGACCGGTTCTCCTGCAAACACTCACAATCACAGATTTATAAATCTCAAAAAAAAAGGCTGAGAGTAGTACCTCCTATGAAGTATGATATCTCGGCAACGAGGTGGAGATGACGTCTGGTCTTTATGGAGTGAGATGATGTTGAGTAGATGGGTGACAGCTGTCAAGAGGTAATGAGCGACAGCTGTCACCCCCGGCTGTGTCCATGGCGGCAGCGCCCTCTCGTGCCTGAAGCCCGCACTTCAGGCAGGGCGCCCTCTGGTGGTGGGACAGCAGTACCTCCTCTTCTGGCGGCCCACACAACAGGACCCCACCCTCAATGGGCGCCTCCTGGCGCCCGACCAGGTTTGTCGGGGTGTCGGCGGTAGAAGTCGGCCAGGAGGGCTGGATCCAGGATGAAGCTCCTCTTCACCCAGGAGCGTTCTTCGGGTCCATACCCCTCCCAATCCACCAAGTACTGGAAACCCCGACCCATCCGACGGACGTCCAGGAGCCGGCGCACCGTCCAAGCCGGCTCCCCGTCGATGATCCGAGCAGGAGGCGGCGCCGGTCCGGGAGCACAGAGGGGTGAGGTGTGGTGAGGTTTGATGCGGGACACGTGGAAAACCGGATGGATCCGCAGTGAAGCCGGGAGTTGATGCTTCACTGCGGCAGGACTGAGGACTTTGAGGATCCTGAAGGGGCCAATGTACCTGTCCTGAAGTTTTGGGGAGTCCACCTGGAGGGGGATATCCTTTGTGGAAAGCCACACCTCCTGCCTGGGCTGGTAAGCAGGGGCCGGGGATCGCCGGCGGTCTGCATGGGTCTTCGCCCTCGTCCGGGCCTTCAACAAGGCAGAACGGGCGGAGCGCCACACCCGACGGCACTTCCGCAGGTGGGCCTGGACCGAGGGCACACCGACCTCTCCCTCCACCACGGGAAACAACGGGGGCTGATACCCCAAACACACCTCAAATGGGGAGAGGCCGGTGGCAGAAGACACCTGGCTGTTATGCGCATACTCGATCCAGGCCAGATGGTTACTCCAGGCCGTCGGGTGCGCGGATGTGACGCAGTGGAGGGTCTGTTCCAAGTCCTGGTTGGCCCGCTCTGCCTGTCCGTTCGTCTGTGGATGGTACCCGGACGAGAGGCTCACGGTGGCCCCCAGTTCCCTGCAGAAGCTCCTCCAGACGTGTGAGGAGAACTGGGGACCACGATCAGAGACGATGTCGGAGGGTATCCCATGCAGACGGACGACGTGGTGGACCAGGAGGTCTGCTGTCTCCTGGGCTGTTGGGAGCTTCGGGAGGGCCACGAAGTGGGCCGCCTTGGAGAATCGGTCCACTATCGTGAAGATGGTGGTGTTGCCCTGGGACGGCGGGAGGCCCGTGACGAAATCCAGGCCGATGTGGGACCAGGGGCGGTGAGGCACCGGCAGCGGCTGGAGGAGCCCTTGGGCCTTCTTATGTACTGCCTTGCCCCTGGCACAGGTGGTGCAGGCCTGGATATATTCCCGGACGTCGGCCTCCATAGATACCCACCAGAAGCGCTGCCGGACAACTGCCACGGTCCTTCGCACCCCTGGATGACAGGAGAGCTTGGAACCGTGACAGAAGTCCAAGACTGCAGCTCTGGCCTCTGGTGGGACGTACTGACGGTTCTTCAGACCGGTTCCAGGGTCCGGGCTCCGTGCCATGGCCTCCCGGACGGTCTTCTCCACGTCCCAGGTGAGGATGGCCACGATAGTGGACTCCGGAATGATGGGCTCCGGTGGATCCGACAGCTCTGTTTTGACTTCGTCTTCGTGTACCCGGGACAAGGCATCCGATCTCTGGTTCTTGGTCCCGGGGCGATAGGTGATCCGGAAGTCGAAACGCCCGAAGAACAGTGACCAGCGGGCTTGCCTGGGGTTCAGCCGCTTGGCGGTCCTGATATACTCCAGGTTCCGATGGTCAGTGAAAACCGTGAATGGCACAGACGCTCCCTCCAACAGGTGTCTCCACTCCTCAAGAGCCTCTTTCACCGCAAGGAGTTCTCGATTGCCGACGTCATAGTTCCGTTCAGCCGGGGTCAACCTGCGGGAAAAGTAGGCACACGGGTGAAGAACCTTATCGGTCTCTCCGCTCTGGGACAGCACGGCTCCTATCCCTGAGTCAGAGGCGTCCACTTCAACCATGAACTGGCGGCTAGGGTCGGGCTGCACCAAAACTGGCACAGTAGAGAACCGTCGTTTCAACTCCTTGAACGCGGCTTCGCACCGATCCGACCAGGTGAAGGGGACTTTTGGAGAGGTCAGGGCTGTCAGGGGGCTAACTACCTGACTGTAGCCCTTAATGAACCTCCTATAGAAATTAGCAAAGCCGAGGAACTGTTGCAGCTTCCTACGGCTTGTTGGTTGGGGCCAATCTCTCACCGCCCCAACCTTGGCCGGATCAGGGGCGACGGAGTTGGAGGAGATTATAAACCCCAGGAAGGACAAAGACGCGCGGTGAAACTCGCACTTCTCGCCCTTCACAAACAGTCGGTTCTCTAACAACCGCTGCAGGACCTGACGTACATGCTGGACATGGGTCTCAGGATCCGGAGAAAAGATGAGAATATCGTCCAGATATACGAAGACGAATAGGTGCAGGAAGTCCCGCAAGACGTCGTTAACCAAGGCTTGGAACGTCGCGGGGGCGTTGGTGAGGCCGAACGGCATGACCAGGTACTCAAAGTGACCTAACGGGGTGTTAAATGCCGTCTTCCATTCGTCTCCCTTCCGGATCCGAACCAGGTGATACGCATTCCTAAGATCCAGCTTAGTAAAGATTTTGGCTCCATGCAGGGGGGTGAACACGGAATCTAACAATGGCAACGGGTATCGGTTGCGAACCGTAATCTCATTCAGCCCCCTGTAATCAATACATGGACGAAGTCCGCCATCTTTCTTGCCCACAAAAAAGAAACCTGCCCCCATCGGGGAGGTGGAGTTCCGGATCAGCCCGGCAGCTAATGAGTCCCGGATGTAGGTCTCCATTGATTCGCGCTCAGGTCGTGAGAGGTTGTACAGCCTGCTGGACGGGAACTCAGCGCCTGGAACCAAATCAATGGCACAATCGTACGGACGGTGCGGGGGAAGGGCGAGTGCCAGATCCTTGCTGAAGACGTCAGCAAGATCGTGGTACTCAACCGGCACTGCCGTCAGATTGGGAGGGACTTTGACCTCCTCCTTAGCCTGTGAACCGGGAGGAACCGAGGATCCTAAACACCCCCGATGGCAGGTTTCGCTCCACTGAACCACCACCCCAGACGGCCAATCAATCCGGGGATTGTGCTTCAACATCCATGGGATGCCCAAAATCACGCGGGAGGTAGAAGGAGTCACAAAAAACTCAATCTCCTCCCGATGGTTTCCAGACACTACCAGAGTTACTGGTTGTGTCTTGTGTGTGAGTAAAGGGAGGAGGGTGCCATCTAGTGCCCGCACCTGCAATGGCGAAGGAAGCGCCACCAGAGGGAGCCCTACCTCCCTTGCCCATCTGCTGTCTAGCAGATTCCCTTCTGACCCCGTGTCCACCAGTGCTCGGGCTTGAAGGGTTAAATCCCCGCTCAGGATTGTGACTGGGAGTCGTGTGGCAATTTGTGTGTGTCTCACTTGAATGGTTTGACCCCTCCTTAGCCCAGTCTCTAAGGGCGGTTGTTGTCGTTTTGGCCGTTTGGGGCAGTTTCTCTGTGTGTGCTCAGTTGAGCTGCAGAGAAAACACTCTTCACGGATCAGCCTCCCCATTTTGGCCCTGTGCGTTTCCCTAACAACGTCAGCAGGGGGAGCTGTTGCCCCACAAAGCGCTGCGGCTGTGGAGCGTGGGGAGGGCGGCGCCTTATCGAACCCGGAAGGGAGAGGGGCGGCGCGTATCCGGTCACGTCCTTTGCCTCGCTCCCGACGGCGTTCCTCCAACCGATTGTCTAACCGTATAACGAGATCGATAAGCCCATCTAAATCCCGCGGTTCCTCCTTAGCTACCAGCTGCTCCTTCAGAACCAACGACAGTCCGTTTACGAAGGCGGCGCGGAGCGCAACGTTATTCCAGCCGGACCTCGCAGCCGCGATGCGGAAGTTGACTGCATAAGCGGCTGCGCTCTCGCGTCCCTGTCTCATTGACAGCAGCACAGTTGAAGCGGTCTCTCCTCTGTTAGGGTGATCAAACACTGTTCTGAACTCCCCCACAAACCCAGTGTATGCTGATAACAACCGTGAGTTCTGTTCCCAGAGCGCCGTAGCCCAGGCGCGTGCTTTACCCCGAAGCAGAGCAATCACATAAGCTATTTTACTAGCGTCTGACGCGTACATGACGGGACGTTGTGCGAAGACGAGCGAACACTGCATAAGAAAGTCCGCGCACGTCTCCACACAACCTCCGTACGGCTCAGGAGGGCTTATGTATGCTTCAGGGGATGGTGGGAGGGGTTGTTGAACCACCACTGGAACATTTATATCCTGCACAGGGTCGGCAGGAGGACGAGCTGCAGCAGCGCCCTGAGCGCTCGCCGCCATCTGTGCGGAGAGAGCCTCCACCCTGCGGTTCAGGAGGATGTTTTGCTCAGTCATTTGATCCAACCGAGCCGTAAAGGCGGTGAGAATGTGCTGCAGCTCACCAATCACGTCTCCTGCAGACGCCTGCGCTCCCTGCTCTCCCATTGGTCGTTCAACAGCCGGGTGACGCCCCTCGGAGTCCATGACGCTGGCCGAGATATCCTGTTGGGAAAGTGTAGTGACACAGACCCACAACAGGGGGCGCAAATGAACGGTCAATAGATGAGCCAAAATATAACAATTTAATGTTGTGAATGTGCACAACGAACATACAGACAATCACAGAATATCATAACAGTCAATACACAGAGGTGACGTGTGGGCAGGCTCGAGGATAGAAGACGTCTGTCCTGAGAAGAGCTGGAACCACATGATTTCCGCCGACCCAGAACATGGTGAATACTGGAGCCGCCAAGTCCTGAATTCCCAGGTGATCACCGTCCCCGACTGTCGGATCTGGTACTGCTGGCGAAGAACAAAGACAGTCAAGTGTGGGTGTGTGTACACCCAGTAACAACAACGGTGGGAATGCCACCTCCACCTCTCACTCAACACGTTGCAGTGGTCTCAGAGGAAAAGGAGCGCCGTCATGCACAGCCTCCACCAAAACGACCGGTTCTCCTGCAAACACTCACAATCACAGATTTATAAATCTCAAAAAAAAGGCTGAGAGTAGTACCTCCTATGAAGTATGATATCTCGGCAACGAGGTGGAGATGACGTCTGGTCTTTATGGAGTGAGATGATGTTGAGTAGATGGGTGACAGCTGTCAAGAGGTAATGAGCGACAGCTGTCACCCCCGGCTGTGTCCATGGCGGCAGCGCCCTCTCGTGCCTGAAGCCCGCACTTCAGGCAGGGCGCCCTCTGGTGGTGGGCCAGCAGTACCTCCTCTTCTGGCGGCCCACACAACAAGCTGTCTAAGGACACCAGGGACAAAACTGTAGACCTGCACAAGGCTGGGATGGACTACAGGACAACAGGCAAGCAGCTTGGTAGAAGACAACAACTGTTATGATTATTTATTAGAAAGTGGAAGGAACACAAGATGACTGTCAATCTCCCTCGGTCTGGGATTCCATGCAAGATCTCACTTTGTGGGGTAAGGATGATTCTGAGAAAGCTCAGAACTACACAGGAGGACCTGGTCAATGACCTGAAGAGCACTGGGACCACAGTCACAAAGATTACATTAGTAACACATGATGCTGTCATGGTTTAAAATCCTGCAGGGCAGCAAGGTCCCCCTGCTCAAGCCAGCACATGTCCAGGCCCGTCTGAAGTTCAACAGTGACCATCTGGATGATCCAGAGGAGGCATGGGAGAAGGTCATGTGGTCAGATGAGACCAGAATAGAGCTTTTTGGAATCAACTCCACTTACCACGTTTAGAGGATGAGAACAACCCCAAGAAAACCATCCCAACCGTGAAGCATGGGGGTGGAAACATCATACTCTGGGGGTGCTCTTCTGCAAAGGGGACAGGACGACTGCACCGTATTGAAGGGAGGATGGATGGGGTCACGTATTGTGAGATTTTGGCAAACAACCTCCTTCCCTCAGTAAGAGCATTGAAGATGGGTCATGGCTGGGTCTTCCAGCATGACAATGAAAGGAAGCCCAGCTCTCCACAATTTCTCTTATACTCACTCGACTGGTAAGCACTGAAAGCCGAGACAGGCATGTCCCAACTTGTCCTCTGGCACTCCGAAACGGAGGTGTTCCTTTGTCTTGCTTCATCAGCAAATCGGTCGTGACGCGCGAAGCCTCCACGCGGCTTTCCATGACAAAATCTCTTGTTAAAAGTGAAATCTGACGGAAAATGGCTGATGTCCAGCTCTTGTGATAACCAGAGAAATTGCACACGACGGTCCCGGCTCCACACATCCATCCGTTTAGAAATTATGTGGTGGTTTCTGCCTCTCGATGGTGGCTCGAAGCGCGGCGCGCCGTGCGCCATTGTGGGCCATCCTTAAAGCTGTAGTAACACTCCTTATTCTCTGTGAAGCCCGTAAAATTTTCACCGAAAGCCAGATAAATTTTTCAAATGGTTTCCAGCTGCCTGTCTCTAACAGTTTCTGAAAAAAGTCTGATGGAAAAAAAAGCCCAAATCATTCCGCCATTTCCTCGCAATGAAACAACGACGAGAGGGGTGGAGCAGTGCTCACTCAAAGCCTGCCCACAGGCAAATGACGCAACCGACAGGCGTGGAAAAACTCACACATGCGCACAAAGGTTCAAGCTTGGCTGACGTAAAAACATATGAATCAAATCCATATAGTTTTTGAAAAAAATAAAAAGGTCCATTACTTTTCTCACAGACCTCGTATACAGTGTTTTCAGTGTCCCCCAGCTGACACTGAATGTTATTAACTGGTTCAGGAACGATCATTTTTTTGTACTAACCTGATCATGAATGTCAATTTTTGGGGTGGAACCCAAAACCAGAAACCTTAAAATACCGTTTCTGTTCGCAATGAACCAATTGGAGAAAATAATCTGTTTCAAAACCCTGTTATACAGCCACAGTAGAAAAGTGTTTTCTATGCTAGCAGCTAGTCGTGGCAAAAATAGAAGCAAAGTCTATTTTATGCAAATGTTGAGCCATGGCAAATACCAATTCAAGTGAAGACAGTGTGACAGCAGCATGACATATGTTAGTTATATTTATAGTTATTTCAAACAATGTTTATGATTAAACTTTAAACCATCAAACCTCAATTACATTTCTTTGTCACAAGGGTTTGATAATGAATTGTTAGAAATCACTGCCAATTTTTTATGGATATACTGGCAGACATATCAGTATTATACGAGTGAAGCTCACTCATGGTGCACTGCATCCCAAACAGGAAGTGCCCAATTTTGAGTCCACAGTGAAACAGGAAATGTCAAATGTGTTTAACTTTGGAAAGTTTTTTTTAATTAACCTGTTCTTTGGTATGTTGTTTTTGCTGTTGTATTTAATCCACTGTCAGGTTTCTGTGTAACTTTTTGTTTGTCTTATTAAATAATTTAAAAAGTCAAATGTTAAACACTTCCTGCTTTGACAGTAAACAAGATCTCGTGGAATCTTGCGGATATTCAGTGGGAGGTTGAGACTGAAACAGGAAGCGCTAACGTGAGTCCACAGTGAAACAGGAAATGTCAAATGTTGAACACTTCCTGGCATGGGTGTAGCTGGGTTGCACTGGACTCCCTTGAAATCTGATTGGACACCCCAGGTGCCACCTGGATGATTGACATGTCACGGCCCCACACGTCTGGTTGAGAAGAGCCATCTTGAAATCGCTGTCACATATTGACTGTTAGTTCCCTCCTGTACAGTAGTTGGTGCTGTATTCCACAAAAAAAAAGTTCTAATCCACCTTAGGAGAAGAAGAAAAATGTTTGAGCCAGTTTTGAATTTGAACACATGGTCTGAATGACAGACTCCTAGTTACATTGGTGAGTAAACAGCTGTTTTCTAATGTCTAAAATTATTTTCCTTAAACTCAAACTGATAGCAAATCTCTACAACTTATAAAATTAAAAATGTATGAATTTAATTAAAAATATAAAATACAACTTCCTGATGGAGTGTTGTAAAGGAGGATTTTCTTAAAAAGAAGACCTGAAAGTTCAGCTAATTTGGCTATATTGTGCAGCCCTACTGTGAACGAGCTGAACAGTTTGAATATGAATTTACACCAACATAAAAAAAAAATGCTTAAAGTGGCAGGGGGCTATGAGCGCTGTAGTTGGGGGGTCTGGGGAGCATAAGCTGAATATTTTTAGCCATGCATATGCTCCCCAGAAGCATTTATTGAAAAAAGTTTGAAGGACCTAAATTACATGCTGAGGAATCTTCCAGGCATGTGAGATGCAAATAAAGAAAATGCTTAAAGGACATGTCGCACCAAAATCATAACAATTTAGATTTAGGCTGTTAGTGACCATCCAATGAACCACCAGGATTACTTTGTGCACTTCCGTGACCGGTTTCAAAGTATATGGCATTCACAGCAAATGGCTACGGAGACGTCCAAAAACAAAGTACTCATGAGTACTTGGGTTTTTCCGACAAGTGACGTAGCAATCAGAAGCGTCCCAGCGTGCACTTCAATGGAATGTAGCTGATAACGTTAAGGACGGAGTCACAGATTAATTCCAAAGTTGACAAAAGTGTGATGTTGTGTTATGATGACTTGTTTTTAAGTGACAACTGTTAATTGTGATGCAGTCATGGTAAAAGCTGCATCTCTGAGAAGGTTTCTGTGCACCTGCACGGTTCAACCTGGTCTCACAGCAAGTCGTGACTCAGCAGCACGTAATATACATTAATCTATTGGTTCATGGTATTGTGACAAAAAGCGCCTCATTTTTGTCACGGCAGCACAAATTCATTCTAATTCATTCCGTGATGGCTGCACGAAATTAAAAGTGAAGCAGGGGGGTCGGGGTGGTTATGGGTATGGTTGGGGGAAGGAGCAGGGTTAGGTTATGGTTAAGATTAGGATTGGGGGTAGGAGTAGGGTTAGTAATAGTGAGTTAAAAAAAAAACCCATCACGAAAATTTGACTCATTTCGTCACAGGAGCACGAAAAAAAAAAAAAACTGTGAGACTGGGCTGGCACAGCCATGAATCATAAACGCAGCCTGTCAGTAACAATCTCTGCTCCAGGTTCAACGTTGTGCACGATTAATTATGAGTGTTGTTATCAATAAAATCTAAAAAAGAATACATCTGCTGCAGGGGGGAAAAAACATCTTGGAGACATTCCTTTTCGCAGCGAGCTGAGAGGAGCAACGAGCAGCACACAGACACACACACACACACACACACACACACACACACACACACACACACACACACACACACACACACACACACACACACACACACACACACCAGCTCCTCAAAGCAAAAAAAAAAAAAAAAAAAGAAGAAGCTTACCACAAAACACAAAAGGGGTAAAATCCTGAACATACCAGGCTCACTGTGTTATATGTTTTCCAAATGTAAACTCCACACAAACAAAGAAGCACACGTGCCTGTGCCTGTGCGATCACCAGCTCCAGTTTTGCCTCTCTCACGATCGTGGCACATTAAATAATGTCCATTAACTCGAAGAAATAATGTTGTCTGTCTCTGCAAAAACAGAGGGTTCAGCTTTCTGTGATTTCCCTTTTCTCCGACTATCGTTTTCCACAATGTGTAGAATCAGTTTTGTACGCGCTGCATAAGTATTAATCACAGTTTAACTGGAGCGGGTCAGAAGTCTCACCGTGCACACATGCACGTGTTAACACTGTCTCATACTGCAGGGACTGTGAGTTTGCTCAGCTTTCAGGAAAAAAAGAATCTTAACAACCATGAAATGGAATGTGAAAAATGTTTCAACACTCCGAGTTGTTGCAACTTTTGCATGTTTTTTTTCCAAGCTTCCCACGCATCACCAAACTGAAAGCTCTGTACCACTTTTATGCTGTGAGGAAAAACAGAAACACTAAGGCTGTTCCACATCGCTTAAATACTGAGTGAATCTCACAGCCAGAGAGGTGGACACAAAATCAAAGGTCAGCTCAAAATACATCAGCCTATAACACAACAACACCAAAATGATCCAAATGTCAAGAAGCATCTTTTAGTTTAACAGAGCTGAAAGAAAAAAGGTCTAAGAGATCTGTGACTTCAGTTCAGGTGTAGAAAGACACATTTTCATCCACATAATACATTCACTTGACACCAGACAATATGACCGTTTAAATACCAGGTCAAAGTTCTCCACTGCCTTTTCTAAAATCTGCCTTTTGGCAGGTTTAATTTTTTTGTTCCCTTTTTATTCTCCTGATTAATTTGCATTTTATTTCATGTTCTTAAACACAACTCTAATCTGTGTGGACTCATTTACTTAATAGCTTATGAAAAACTTTCTATGTTGTTCTTATGCAACTTACCAAATTAAAAATATTAAATAAAAAGGTAGAAATACATTGAAGGCGATGCTATTCACATTCTATTTAATACAAAAAAAATGCAGCTGATTATACTGTATTTATAAAATACTCACAGAGGTAACCAAATATTTTAAAATATCTTTCAGTATAAAATATTCCATTTCATTTTTCATGATGAATTTGCTTTCAGAAATACGATACGATACAATACACTTTATTGTCCCCTCAGAGAAATTTGTCTTGGACTCAAGTGCCTTTACAAAAGGAAAACAAACAGATACAAGTAAAAACACAACCACATGCATAACAAATTAACATGACAGGAAGTCAGGAGAAACACCATAAGTATTGCACAATTCCAGTTTTAGACATTATTGTTTAGCAAATGTAACAGTGCATCTAATTAATTATAGATTTTTTTTCCTGCAGCCTGAAAATTGACTGTTTTATTGCAAGATGGCCTCTGATAAACAGAAAATATTATTTTTCCCTCAGTATAGTCAAGTCAAAGAAAACGTTGACTGTGTACACAAACACTGCACAACAGGCAAAGAAAGAAAGAAAGAAAGAAGAAAGAAAGAAAGAAAGAAAGAAAGAAAGAAAGAAAGAAAGAAAGAAAGCTTAAAAAGGGCTTTGAGATGCACAGAAACTGTACTTCATTTTTTGATAGCGCCCCCTGGTCTCCAACATGTGTACTACACAAACTCGTCTGTCCCACTTTTTGAGCTGAGTCATTCTTTCATTTTCCAGAACTGCTTACTCCAGATAAGAGTTGTGACATAAATGCTGCTCTAGTCAGTGCAACAGCTTCCTAACAGACAGAAACACTACTGACCAGGACAGGAAGAGGACATCTTGACTGGAAGAGGACATCATAATGGGAAAAAGACATCCTGACATGAAGAGGACAGGAAGAGGATGTCCTCATCCTGACAGGAAGAGGACATCCTGATGGGAAAAAGACATCCTGGGGGGAAGAGGACATTCTGACATGAAGAGGACATTCTGACATGAAGAGGACAACCTGACGGGAAGAGGACATTATAATGGGAAAAAGACATCCTGACATGAAGAGAACAGTCAATCAATTCAATCAATTTTATTTATATAGCGCCAAATCACAACAAACAGTTGCCCCAAGGCGCTTTATATTGTAAGGCAAAGCCATACAATAATGATGTAAAACCCCAACGGTCAAAACGACCCCCTGTGAGCAAGCACTTGGCGACAGTGGGAAGGAAAAACTCCCTTTTAACAGGAAGAAACCTCCAGCAAAACCAGGCTCAGGGAGGGGCAGTCTTCTGCTGGGACTGGTTGGGACTGAGGGAGAGAACCAGGAAAAAGACATGCTGTGGAGGGGAGCAGAGATCAATCACTAATGATTAAATGCAGAGTGGTGCATACAGAGCAAAAAGAGAAAGAAACACTCAGTGCATCATGGGAACCCCCCAGCAGTCTACGTCTATAGCAGCATAACTAAGGGATGGTTCAGGGTCACCTGATCCAGCCCTAACTATAAGCTTTAGCAAAAAGGAAACTTTTAAGCCTAATCTTAAAAGTAGAGAGGGTGTCTGTCTCCCTGATCTGAATTGGGAGCTGGTTCCACAGGAGAGGAGCCTGAAAGCTGAAGGCTCTGCCTCCCATTCTACTCTTACAAACCCTAGGAACTACAAGTAAGCCTGCAGTCTGAGAGAGAAGCGCTCTATTGGGGTGATATGGTACTACAAGGTCCCTAAGATAAGATGGGACCTGATTATTCAAAACCTTATAAGTAAGAAGAAGAATTTTTAATTCTATTCTAGAATTAACAGGAAGCCAATGAAGAGAGGCCAATATGGGTGAGATATGCTCTCTCCTTCTAGTCCCCGTCAGTACTCTAGCTGCAGCATTTTGAAATAACTGAAGGCTTTTCAGGGAACTTTTAGGACAACCTGATAATAATGAATTACAATAGTCCAGCCTAGAGGAAATAAATGCATGAATTAGTTTTTCAGCATCACTCTGAGACAAGACTTTTCTAATTTTTGAGATATTACGTAAATGCAAAAAAGCAGTCCTACATATTTGTTTAATATGCGCATTGAATGACATATCCTGATCAAAAATGACTCCAAGATTTCTCACAGTATTACTAGAGGTCAGGGTAATGCCATCCAGAGTAAGGATCTGGTTAGACACCATGTTTCTAAGATTTGTGGGGCCAAGTACAATAACTTCAGTTTTATCTGAGTTTAAAAGCAGGAAATTAGAGGTCATCCATGTCTTTATGTCTGTAAGACATTCCTGCAGTTTAGCTAATTGGTGTGTCCTCTGGCTTCATGGATAGATAAAGCTGGGTATCATCTGCGTAACAATGAAAATTTAAGCAATGCCGTCTAATAATACTGCCTAAGGGAAGCATATATAAAGTGAATAAAATTGGTCCTAGCACAGAACCTTGTGGAACTCCATAATTAACCTTAGTCTGTGAAGAAGATTCCCCATTTACATGAACAAATTGTAATCTATTAGATAAATATGATTCAAACCACCTGACCGGATGAGGACATCCTCTTCCTGTTCTCTTCCCGTCATGATGTCCTCATCCTGACCGGATGAGGACATCCTGACATGAAGAGGACATCCTGACGGGAAGAAGACATCCTGACAGGAAGAGGAAATCCTAATGGGAAAAAGACATCCTGACATGAAGAGAACAGGAAGAGGATGTCCTCATCCTGACAGGAAGAGGACATCCTGATGGGAAGAGGACATCCTGACATGAAGAGGACATCCTGACGGGAAGAGGAAACCTAATGGGGAAAAGACATCCTGACATGAAGAGAACAGGAAGAGGATGTCCTCATCCTGACAGGAAGAGGACATCCTGATGGGAAAAAGACATCCTGGGGGGGAAGAGGACATCCTGACATGAAGAGGACATTCTGACATTAGGGGACAACCTGACGGGAAGAGGACATCCTAATGGGAAAAATACATCCTGACATGAAGAGAACAGGAAGAGGATGTCCTCATCCTGACAGGAAGAGGACATCCTGATGGGAAGAGGACATCCTAACATGAAGAGGACAACCTGACAGGAAGAGGACATCCTAACAGGAAAAAGACATCCTGACATAAAGAGAACAGGAAGAGAATGTCCTCATCCTGACTGGAAGAGGACATCCTGACATGAAGAGAACACGAAGAGGATGTCCTCATCCTGACAGGAAGAGGACATCCTGATGGGAAAAAGACATCCTGGGGGGAAGAGGACATCCTCACATGAAGAGGACATTCTGACATGAAGAGGACTACCTGACGGGAAGAGGACTTCCTAATGGGAAAAAGACATCCTGACATGAAGAGAACAGGAAGAGGATGTCCTCATCCTGACAGGAAGAGGACATCCTAACATGAAGAGGACAACCTCACGGGGAGAGGCCATCCTAATGGGAAAAAGACATCCTGACATGAAGAGAACAGGAAGAGGATGTCCTCATCCTGACAGGAAGAGGACAACCTGATGGGAAGAGGACATCCTAACATGAAGAGGACACCCTGACGGGAAGAGGACATGCTAATGGGAAAAAGACATCCTGACATGAAGAGAACAGGAAGAGAATGTCCTCATCCTGACAGGAAGAGGACATCCTGACATGAAGAGAAAAGGAAGAGGATGTCCTCATCCTGACGGGAAGAAGACATCCTGACAGGAAGAGGAAATCCTGACATGAAGAGAACAGAAAGTCATGATGAGGACATCCTGACGGGAAGAGGACATCCTGACGGGAAGAGGACATCCTGACAGGAAGAGGAAATCCTAATGGGAAAAAGACATCCTGACATGAAGAGAACAGGAAGAGGATGTCCTCATCCTGACAGGAAGAGGACATCCTGATGGGAAGAGGACATCCTGACATGAAGAGGACATCCTGACGGGAAGAGGAAACCTAATGGGGAAAAGACATCCTGACATGAAGAGAACAGGAAGAGGATGTCCTCATCCTGAGAGGAAGAGGACATCCTGATGGGAAGAGGACATCCTAACATAAAGAGGACAACCTGACGGGAAGAGGACATCCTAATGGGAAAAAGACATCCTGACATGAAGAGAACAGGAAGAGAATGTCCTCATCCTGACAGGAAGAGGACATCCTGATGGAAAGAGGACATCCTGACATGAAGAGAACAGGAAGAGGATGTCCTCATCCTGACAGGAAGAGGACATCCTGATGGTAAAAGACATCATGGGGAGAAGAGGACATCCTCACATGAAGAGGACATTCTGAAATGAAGAGGACAACCTGACGGGAAGAGGACTTCCTAATGGGAAAAAGACATCCTGACATGAAGAGAACAGGAAGAGGATGTCCTCATCCTGACAGGAAGAGGACATCCTAACATGAAGAGGACAACCTGATGGGAAGAGGACATCCTAATGGGAAAAAGACATCCTGACATGAAGAGAACAGAATGTCCTCATCCTGACAGGAAGAGGACATCCTGATGGGAAGAGGACATCCTGACATGAAGAGAAGAGGATGTCCTCATCCTGACAGAAAGAGGACATCCTGATGGGAAAAAGACATCCTGGGGGGGAAGAGGACATCCTGACATGAAGAGGACATTCTGACATTAGGGGACAACCTGACGGGAAGAGGACATCCTAATGGGAAAAATACATCCTGACATGAAGAGAACAGGAAGAGGATGTCCTCATCCTGACAGGAAGAGGACATCCTGGGGGGAAGAGGACATCCTAACATGAAGAGGACAACCTGACGGGAAGAGGACATCCTAACAGGAAAAAGACATCCTGACATGAAGAGAACAGGAAGAGGATGTCCTCATCCTGACAGGAAGAGGACATCCTAACATGAAGAGGACAACCTCACGGGGAGAGGACATCCTAATGGGAAAAAGACATCCTGACATGAAGAGAACAGGAAGAGGATGTCCTCATCCTGACAGGAAGAGGACAACCTGATGGGAAGAGGACATCCTAACATGAAGAGGACAACCTGACAGGAAGAGGACATCCTAATGGGAAAAAGACATCCTGACATGAAGAGAACAGGAAGAGAATGTCCTCATCCTGACAGGAAGAGGACATCCTGACGGGAAGAGGCCATCCTGACATGAAGAGGACAACCTGATGGGAAGAGGACATCCTAATGGGAAAAAGACATCCTGACATTAAGAGAACAGGAAGAGAATGTCCTCATCCTGACAGGAGGAGGACATCCTGATGGGAAAAAGGCATCCTGGGGGGAAGAGGACATTTTGACATGAAGGGGACATTCTGACATGAAGAGGACATCCTGACGGGAAGAGGAAATCCTAATGGGAAGAGAACATCCTGACATGAAGAGGACATCCTAACGGGAAGAGGACAACCTAATGGGGAAAAGACATCCTGACATGAAGAGAACAGGAAGAGGATGTCCTCATCCTGACAGGAAGAGTACATCCTGATGGGAAAAAGACATCCTGGGGGGAAGAGGACATACTGACATGAAGAGGACAGAAAGAGGGTGTCCTCATCCTGACAGGAAGAGTACATCCTGATGGGAAAAAGACATCCTGGGGGGAAGAAGACATCCTAACATGAAGAGGACAACCTGACGGAAAGAGGACATCCTAATGGGAAAAAGACATCCTGACATGAAGAGAACAGGAAGAGGATGTCCTCATCCTGACAGGAAGATGACAACCTGATGGGAAGAGGACATCCTAACATGAAGAGGACAACCTGACGGGAAGAGGACATCCTAATGGGAAAAAGGCATCCTGACATGAAGAGAACAGGAAGAGAATGTCTTCATCCTGACAGGACTGAGGACAGCCTGACAGGAAGAGGACATCCTGACGGGAAGAGGCCATCCTGACATGAAGAGGACAACCTGACGGGAAGAGGACATCCTAATGGGAAGAGAACATCCTGACATGAAGAGGACATCCTGACGGGAAGAGGACATCCTGACGGGAAGAGGACATCCTGACAGGAAGAGGAAATCCTAATGGGAAAAAGACATCCTGACATGAAGACAACAGGAAGAGGATGTCCTCATCCTGACAGGAGGAGGACATACATCCTGATGGGAAAAAGACATCCTGACATGAAGAGAACAGGAAGAGAATGTCCTCATCCTGACAGGAGGAGGACATCCTGATGGGAAAAAGACATCCTGGGGGGAAGAGGACATTCTGACATGAAGAGGACATTCTGACATGAAGAGGACAACCTGACGGGAAGAGGGCATCCTAATGGGAAAAAGACATCCTGACATGAAGAGGACATCCTGACGGGAAGAGGACATCCTGACAGGAAGAGGAAATCCTAATGGGAAAAGACATCCTGACATGAAGAGAACAGGAATAGGATGTCCTCATCCTGACGGGAAGAGGACATCCTGATGGGAAAAAGACATCCTGGGGGGAAGAGGACATCCTGACGGGAAGAGGACATCCTGACAGGAAGAGGACATCCTGATGGGAAGAGGACATCCTGACATGAAGAGAACAGGAAGAGGATGTCCTCATCCTGACAGGAAGAGGACATCCTGATGGGAAAGACATCCTGGGGGGAAGAGGACATCCTCACATGAAGAGGACAACCTGACGGGAAGAGGACATCCTAATGGGAAAAGACATCCTGACATGAAGAGAACAGGAAGACGATGTCCTCATCCTGACATGAAGAGGACATCCTGACGGGAAGAGGACATCCTGACAAGAAGAGGAAATCCTAATGGGGAAAAGACATCCTGACATGAAGAGAACAGGAATAGGATGTCCTCATCCTGACAGGAAGAGGACATCCTGATGGGAAGAGGACATCCTGACATGAAGAGAACAGGATGTCCTCATCCTGACAGAAAGAGGACATCCTGATGGGAAAAAGACATCCTGGGGAGAAGAGGACATCCTCACATGAAGATGACATTCTGACATGAAGAGGACAACCTGACGGGAAGAGGACTTCCTAATGGGAAAAAGACATCCTGACATGAAGAGAACAGGAAGAGGATGTCCTCATCCTGACAGGAAGAGGACATCCTAACATGAAGAGGACAACCTGATGGGAAGAGGACATCCTAATGGGAAAAAGACATCCTGACATGAAGAGAACAGGAAGAGGATGTCGTCATCCTGACAGGAGGAGGACATACATCCTGATGGGAAAAAGACATCCTGACATGAAGAGAACAGGAAGAGAATGTCCTCTTCCTGTCAGGAGGAGGACATCCTGATGGGAAAAAGACATTCTGGGGGGAAGAGAACATTTTGACATGAAGAGGACATCCTGACATGAAGAGGACATCCTGACGGGAAGAGGACATCCTGACAGGAAGAGGAAATCCTAATGGGAAAAAGACATCCTGACATAAAGAGAACAGGAAGAGGATGTCCTCATCCTGACAGGAAGAGGACATCCTGATGGGAAAAAGACATCCTGACATGAAGAGAACAGGAAGAGGATGTCCTCATCCTGACAGGAGGAGGACATCCTGATGGGAAAAAGACATCCTGAGGGGAAGAGGACATTCTGACATGAAGACGACAACCTGACGGGAAGAGGGCATCCTAATGGGAAAAAGACATCCTGACATGAAGAGGACATCCTGACGGGAAGAGGACATCCTGACAGGAAGAGGAAATCCTAATGGGAAAAGACATCCTAACATGAAGAGAACAGGAAGAGGATGTCCTCATCCTGACATGAAGAGGACATCCTGACGGGAAAAAGACATCCTGGGGGGAAGAGGACATACTGACATGAAGAGGACATCCTGACGGGAAGAGGACATCCTGACAGGAAGAGGAAATCCTAATGGGAAAAAGACATCCTGACATAAAGAGAACAGGAAGAGGATGTCCTCATCCTGACAGGAGGAGGACATACATCCTGATGGGAAAAAGACATCCTGACATGAAGAGAACAGGAAGAGAATGTCCTCATCCTGACATGAAGAGGACATCCTGACGGGAAGAGGACATCCTGACAGGAAGAGGAAATCCTAATGGGGAAAAGACATCCTGACATGAAGAGAACAGGAAGAGGATGTTCTCATCCTGACAGGAAGAGTACATCCTGACGGGAAGAGGACATCCTGACAGGAAGAGGAAATCCTAATGGGGAAAAGACATCCTGACATGAAGAGAACAGGAAGAGGATGTCCTCATCCTGACAGGAAGAGTACATCCTGATGGGAAAAAGACATCCTGGGGGGAAGAGGACATACTGACATGAAGAGGACAACCTGACGGGAAGAGGACATCCTAATGGGAAAAAGACATCCTGACATGAAGAGAACAGGAAGAGGATGCCCTCATCCTGACAGGAAGTGGACATCCTGATGGGAAGAGGACATCCTAACATGAAGAGGACAACCTGACGGGAAGAGGACATCCTAATGCGAAAAAGACATCCTGACATGAAGAGAATGTCCTCATCCTGACAGGAAGAGGACATCCTGATGTGAAGAGGACATCCTGACATGAAGAGAACAGGAAGAGGATGTCCTCATCCTGACAGGAAGAGGACATCCTGATGGGAAAAAGACATCCTGGGGGGAAGAGGACATACTGACATGAAGAGGACAACCTGACGGGAAGAGGACATCCTAATGGGAAAAAGACATCCTGACATGAAGAGAACAGGAAGAGGATGCCCTCATCCTGACAGGAAGCGGACATCCTGATGGGAAGAGGACATCCTAACATGAAGAGGACAACCTGACGGGAAGAGGACATCCTAATGCGAAAAAGACATCCTGACATGAAGAGAATGTCCTCATCCTGACAGGAAGAGGACATCCTGATGTGAAGAGGACATCCTGACATGAAGAGAACAGGAAGAGGATGTCCTCATCCTGACAGGAAGAGGACATCCTGATGGGAAAGACATCCTGGGGGGAAGAGGACATCCTCACATGAAGAGGACAACCTGACGGGAAGAGGACATCCTAATGGGAAAAGACATCCTGACATAAAGAGAACAGGAAGAGGATGTCCTCATCCTGACATGAAGAGGACATCCTGACGGGAAGAGGACATCCTGACAGGAAGAGGAAATCCTAATGGGGAAAAGACATCCTGACATGAAGAGAACAGGAAGAGGATGTCCTCATCCTGACAGGAAGAGTACATCCTGATGGGAAAAAGACATCCTGGGGGGAAGAGGACATCCTCACATGAAGAGGACAACCTGACGGGAAGAGGACATCCTAATGGGAAAAAGACATCCTGACATGAAGAGAACAGGAAGAGGATGTCCTCATCCTGACAGGAAGAGGACATCCTGATGGGAAAAAGACATCCTGGGGGGAAGAGGACATCCTCATATGAAGAGGACAACCTGACGGGAAGAGGACATCCTAATGGGAAAAGACATCCTGACATGAAGAGAACAGGAAGAGGATGTCCTCATCCTGACATGAAGAGGACATCCTGACGGGAAGAGGACATCCTGACAGGAAGAGGAAATCCTAATGGGGAAAAGACATCCTGACATGAAGAGAACAGGAAGAGGATGTCCTCATCCTGACAGGAAGAGTACATCCTGATGGGAAAAAGACATCCTGGGGGGAAGAGGACATACTGACATGAAGAGGACAACCTGACGGGAAGAGGACATCCTAATGGGAAAAAGACATCCTGACATGAAGAGAACAGGAAGAGGATGTCCTCATCCTGACAGGAAGAGGACAGGAAGAGGACATCCTCACATGAAGAGGACATTCTGACATGAAGAGGACAACCTGACGGGAAGAGGACTTCCTAATGAGAAAAAGACATCCTGACATGAAGAGAACAGGAAGAGGATGTCCTCATCCTGACAGGAAGAGGACATCCTAACATGAAGAGGACAACCTCACGGGGAGAGGACATCCTAATGGGAAAAAGACATCCTGACATGAAGAGAACAGGAAGAGGATGTCCTCATCCTGACAGGAAGAGGACAACCTGATGGGAAGAGGACATCCTAACATGAAGAGGACAACCTGACAGGAAGAGGACATCCTAATTGGAAAAAGACATCCTGACATGAAGAGAACAGGAAGAGAATGTCCTCATCCTGACAGGAAGAGGACATCCTGACGGGAAGAGGCCATCCTGACATGAAGAGGACAACCTGATGGGAAGAGGACATCCTAATGGGAAAAAGACATCCTGACATTAAGAGAACAGGAAGAGAATGTCCTCATCCTGACAGGAGGAGGACATCCTGATGGGAAAAAGGCATCCTGGGGGGAAGAGGACATTTTGACATGAAGGGGACATTCTGACATGAAGAGGACATCCTGACGGGAAGAGGAAATCCTAATGGGAAGAGAACATCCTGACATGAAGAGGACATCCTAACGGGAAGAGGACAACCTAATGGGGAAAAGACATCCTGACATGAAGAGAACAGGAAGAGGATGTCCTCATCCTGACAGGAAGAGTACATCCTGATGGGAAAAAGACATCCTGGGGGGAAGAGGACATACTGACATGAAGAGGACAGAAAGAGGATGTCCTCATCCTGACAGGAAGAGGACATCCTGATGGGAAGAAGACATCCTAACATGAAGAGGACAACCTGACGGAAAGAGGACATCCTAATGGGAAAAAGACATCCTGACATGAAGAGAACAGGAAGAGGATGTCCTCATCCTGACAGGAAGATGACAACCTGATGGGAAGAGGACATCCTAACATGAAGAGGACAACCTGACGGGAAGAGGACATCCTAATGGGAAAAAGGCATCCTGACATGAAGAGAACAGGAAGAGAATGTCTTCATCCTGACAGGACTGAGGACAGCCTGACAGGAAGAGGACATCCTGACGGGAAGAGGCCATCCTGACATGAAGAGGACAACCTGACGGGAAGAGGACATCCTAATGGGAAGAGAACATCCTGACATGAAGAGGACATCCTGACGGGAAGAGGACATCCTGACGGGAAGAGGACATCCTGACAGGAAGAGGAAATCCTAATGGGAAAAAGACATCCTGACATGAAGACAACAGGAAGAGGATGTCCTCATCCTGACAGGAGGAGGACATACATCCTGATGGGAAAAAGACATCCTGACATGAAGAGAACAGGAAGAGAATGTCCTCATCCTGACAGGAGGAGGACATCCTGATGGGAAAAAGACATCCTGGGGGGAAGAGGACATTCTGACATGAAGAGGACATTCTGACATGAAGAGGACAACCTGACGGGAAGAGGGCATCCTAATGGGAAAAAGACATCCTGACATGAAGAGGACATCCTGACGGGAAGAGGACATCCTGACAGGAAGAGGAAATCCTAATGGGAAAAGACATCCTGACATGAAGAGAACAGGAATAGGATGTCCTCATCCTGACGGGAAGAGGACATCCTGATGGGAAAAAGACATCCTGGGGGGAAGAGGACATCCTGATGGGAAGAGGACATCCTGACAGGAAGAGGACATCCTGATGGGAAGAGGACATCCTGACATGAAGAGAACAGGAAGAGGATGTCCTCATCCTGACAGGAAGAGGACATCCTGATGGGAAAGACATCCTGGGGGGAAGAGGACATCCTCACATGAAGACGACAACCTGACGGGAAGAGGACATCCTAATGGGAAAAGACATCCTGACATGAAGAGAACAGGAAGACGATGTCCTCATCCTGACATGAAGAGGACATCCTGACGGGAAGAGGACATCCTGACAAGAAGAGGAAATCCTAATGGGGAAAAGACATCCTGACATGAAGAGAACAGGAATAGGATGTCCTCATCCTGACAGGAAGAGGACATCCTGATGGGAAGAGGACATCCTGACATGAAGAGAACAGGATGTCCTCATCCTGACAGAAAGAGGACATCCTGATGGGAAAAAGACATCCTGGGGAGAAGAGGACATCCTCACATGAAGATGACATTCTGACATGAAGAGGACAACCTGACGGGAAGAGGACTTCCTAATGGGAAAAAGACATCCTGACATGAAGAGAACAGGAAGAGGATGTCCTCATCCTGACAGGAAGAGGACATCCTAACATGAAGAGGACAACCTGATGGGAAGAGGACATCCTAATGGGAAAAAGACATCCTGACATGAAGAGAACAGGAAGAGGATGTCGTCATCCTGACAGGAGGAGGACATACATCCTGATGGGAAAAAGACATCCTGACATGAAGAGAACAGGAAGAGAATGTCCTCTTCCTGTCAGGAGGAGGACATCCTGATGGGAAAAAGACATTCTGGGGGGAAGAGAACATTTTGACATGAAGAGGACATCCTGACATGAAGAGGACATCCTGACGGGAAGAGGACATCCTGACAGGAAGAGGAAATCCTAATGGGAAAAAGACATCCTGACATAAAGAGAACAGGAAGAGGATGTCCTCATCCTGACAGGAAGAGGACATCCTGATGGGAAAAAGACATCCTGACATGAAGAGAACAGGAAGAGGATGTCCTCATCCTGACAGGAGGAGGACATCCTGATGGGAAAAAGACATCCTGAGGGGAAGAGGACATTCTGACATGAAGACGACAACCTGACGGGAAGAGGGCATCCTAATGGGAAAAAGACATCCTGACATGAAGAGGACATCCTGACGGGAAGAGGACATCCTGACAGGAAGAGGAAATCCTAATGGGAAAAGACATCCTAACATGAAGAGAACAGGAAGAGGATGTCCTCATCCTGACATGAAGAGGACATCCTGACGGGAAAAAGACATCCTGGGGGGAAGAGGACATACTGACATGAAGAGGACATCCTGACGGGAAGAGGACATCCTGACAGGAAGAGGAAATCCTAATGGGAAAAAGACATCCTGACATAAAGAGAACAGGAAGAGGATGTCCTCATCCTGACAGGAGGAGGACATACATCCTGATGGGAAAAAGACATCCTGACATGAAGAGAACAGGAAGAGAATGTCCTCATCCTGACATGAAGAGGACATCCTGACGGGAAGAGGACATCCTGACAGGAAGAGGAAATCCTAATGGGGAAAAGACATCCTGACATGAAGAGAACAGGAAGAGGATGTTCTCATCCTGACAGGAAGAGTACATCCTGACGGGAAGAGGACATCCTGACAGGAAGAGGAAATCCTAATGGGGAAAAGACATCCTGACATGAAGAGAACAGGAAGAGGATGTCCTCATCCTGACAGGAAGAGTACATCCTGATGGGAAAAAGACATCCTGGGGGGAAGAGGACATACTGACATGAAGAGGACAACCTGACGGGAAGAGGACATCCTAATGGGAAAAAGACATCCTGACATTGAGAGAACAGGAAGAGGATGCCCTCATCCTGACAGGAAGTGGACATCCTGATGGGAAGAGGACATCCTAACATGAAGAGGACAACCTGACGGGAAGAGGACATCCTAATGCGAAAAAGACATCCTGACATGAAGAGAATGTCCTCATCCTGACAGGAAGAGGACATCCTGATGTGAAGAGGACATCCTGACATGAAGAGAACAGGAAGAGGATGTCCTCATCCTGACAGGAAGAGGACATCCTGATGGGAAAAAGACATCCTGGGGGGAAGAGGACATACTGACATGAAGAGGACAACCTGACGGGAAGAGGACATCCTAATGGGAAAAAGACATCCTGACATGAAGAGAACAGGAAGAGGATGCCCTCATCCTGACAGGAAGCGGACATCCTGATGGGAAGAGGACATCCTAACATGAAGAGGACAACCTGACGGGAAGAGGACATCCTAATGCGAAAAAGACATCCTGACATGAAGAGAATGTCCTCATCCTGACAGGAAGAGGACATCCTGATGTGAAGAGGACATCCTGACATGAAGAGAACAGGAAGAGGATGTCCTCATCCTGACAGGAAGAGGACATCCTGATGGGAAAGACATCCTGGGGGGAAGAGGACATCCTCACATGAAGAGGACAACCTGACGGGAAGAGGACATCCTAATGGGAAAAGACATCCTGACATAAAGAGAACAGGAAGAGGATGTCCTCATCCTGACATGAAGAGGACATCCTGACGGGAAGAGGACATCCTGACAGGAAGAGGAAATCCTAATGGGGAAAAGACATCCTGACATGAAGAGAACAGGAAGAGGATGTCCTCATCCTGACAGGAAGAGTACATCCTGATGGGAAAAAGACATCCTGGGGGGAAGAGGACATCCTCACATGAAGAGGACAACCTGACGGGAAGAGGACATCCTAATGGGAAAAAGACATCCTGACATGAAGAGAACAGGAAGAGGATGTCCTCATCCTGACAGGAAGAGGACATCCTGATGGGAAAAAGACATCCTGGGGGGAAGAGGACATCCTCATATGAAGAGGACAACCTGACGGGAAGAGGACATCCTAATGGGAAAAGACATCCTGACATGAAGAGAACAGGAAGAGGATGTCCTCATCCTGACATGAAGAGGACATCCTGACGGGAAGAGGACATCCTGACAGGAAGAGGAAATCCTAATGGGGAAAAGACATCCTGACATGAAGAGAACAGGAAGAGGATGTCCTCATCCTGACAGGAAGAGTACATCCTGATGGGAAAAAGACATCCTGGGGGGAAGAGGACATACTGACATGAAGAGGACAACCTGACGGGAAGAGGACATCCTAATGGGAAAAAGACATCCTGACATGAAGAGAACAGGAAGAGGATGCCCTCATCCTGATGGGAAGAGGACATCCTAACATGAAGAGGACAACCTGACGGGAAGAGGACATCCTAATGCGAAAAAGACATCCTGACATGAAGAGAACAGGAAGAGAATGTCCTCATCCTGACAGGAAGAGGACATGCTGATGGGTAAAATTCATTCTGTATGTTAGAAAGCTACAAAAACCAAACCGATATCTGCTTTAATGTCAAACACTGATGGTCTTCCACAGTGTCTGCTGCGTGACATACGTGATGGACTCATGGTGCTCCACAAGACTAATGAATGAATCATGCAAAAATGATTGCATATGGCGATAGAATCAATAACAGGTTTCAAAGCACCAAGAAATTAGGACAAGAACACTTCAGTCAACAGTTCAATATCTGGAAAATAAACAACAGTTATCGTCCTCTGAAGTTCTGAAGTTATCAGACAACTTAACAGAGACACGAACATTACTGCAGTACCCCACCCCACCAAATCAATACCACAGGCCACGAGAGGGGCAGCGGCCTGTGGCCCAAAGAGACTGAACTCTGGTCAAGAGAAATACTGAGCCAGCGTGTTCAGTCCACTTAGCCTGGCTCAGGTTTCACAGGGTTAACGGCTGAGATGCACTTACCAAGGATAGCCCCATGCAGCACGCACACACACACACACACACACACACACACACACACACACACACACACACACACACACACACACACACACACACACACACACACACACACACACACACACACACACACTCTCTCTCTCTCCCCCCCTCTCAAAGGAAAAAGCAGTGTTTGTCATCAGCAGCTAATATGACACTCCCTGTTGCCGTAGCTTTGATGTTGTGAATAAATTCATCAGATGCACGTACTATATGAAGTATACAACAGAAAGCTGCTGGCCTGGGGTCTGTCCTCCACAAACTAGGGGGTGCCAAAGATTACAGAGGGTGCCTTATGGTATGTCTGTTCTCAACTTTTTAAAATCAGTTTTGCACCTATTAAATAAAACAGAATATATATATATATATATATATATATATATATATATACGAGTTCTATTAGAAAAGTATCCGACCTTATTATTTTTTCAAAAACCATATGGATTTGAATCACGTGTGATTACATCAGACATGCTTGAACCCTCGTGGGCATGCAAGAGTTTTTTCACGCCTGTCGGTTACGTCATTCGCCTGTGGGCAGTCTTTGAGTGAGGAGTCGTCCACCCGCTCGTCGATTTTTTTCATTGTTTAGGAATGGCTCAGAGACTGTTGCTTTGTTTGATAAAAATTTTTTCAAAACTGTAAGGCACAACTGAGTGGACACCATTCAATAAATTCAGCTGGTTTTCGGTAAAAATTTTAACGGCTGATGAGAGATTTTGGTCTGGTAGTGTCGCTTTAAGGATGGTCCACGGCGCCTGACGGCGATCTGCGCTTCGAGGCGGCAGCGTCTCGCCGTTTCAAGTTGAAAACTTCCACATTTCAGGCTCTGTTGACGCAGTAAGTCGTCAGAGAACAGAGAACTTTCAGAAGAAGTCGGCATGAGGAGTTTATTCGGACATTCCATTGTTAACGGTCATTTTGTAATGAAAGAACGTGCGGGCAGAGTCGCATGTCGGGACGGACCCGACCGCGGGGGGTCGCGACAGGAAAAACACCTCCGTTGGAAATCTTAACGGGCAAGTTGGAACATGCCCAAGCTGTTAAACAATTTCTCAGTTACTCACTTGTTGAAAGCCATTAAAAGCCGCCTTTTAATGGTTTTCAACACGGAGGTGTTTTTCCTGTCGCGGTGCACACAGATTTGCAGAGTCGTCACGGAAACGACTCGGCGAATTTGCGCGTACGTCTTTCATTAAAAAAATGTCCTTAAACAGTGGAATGTCCGCATAAATTCCTCATGCCGGCCTCTTCTGAATCTTCTCTGTTCTCTCACGATGTCCTGGGTGAATTAAGCCTTAAATTAGGATGTTTTAAGCTCGAAACAGGCCGACGACAGCGCCTGGAAGCGCTGCAGGACGTCCCGCTCCGTGGGAAGTCCTTACACCAACAGAAACACCCCATAATCTCTCATCAGCCGTTAAACTTTTCACAGAAAACCATCTTAATTTCTCGAATAGTGTCCACTCGGATATTCCTCACAGGTCCAGAAAAAATTTTGATAAAGCAACGCACGCCATCTCGAGCAGCGTGTGAAACAAAGGAATTCAGCCGAGAGGGCGGGACCACATCTCACTCAAGGCCTGCCCACAGGGAAATGACGTCACCGACACGCGTGAAAAAACTCATGCATGCGCACGAGGGTTCAAGCATGATTGGTGTAATCGCATGTCATTCAAATCCATATAGTTAAAAAAAATAATAAAAGGGTCGGTTTATTATCTAAGAGACCTCGTATATATATATATTCATTCATTCATCTTCTACCGCTTAGTCCAATTAAAGGTCTCGGGGGGCTGGAGCCTATCCCAGCAGCCACAGAGTGCGAGGCGGGGTACACCCAGGACAGGACACCAGTCTGTCGCAGGGCCACAAACAGACAAACAAACACAGACACACCCACACACACACCTACGGACAATTTAAAGATACCAATCCACCTAACCCGCATGTCTGTGGATGTGGGAGGAAACTGGAGCACCCGGAGGAAACCCATGCAAACACGGGGAGAACATGCAAACTCCACACAGAAAGGCCACGAGAATTGAACCCATGACCTTCTTGCTGTGAGGCAACAGTGCTAACTCTGTATATGTGTGTGTATATATATATATATATATATATATATATATATATATATATATATATATATATATATATACACACGAGGTCTGTTAGAAAAGTATCCAACCTTTTTATTTTTTGCAAAAACCTGATGGATTTGAATCACGTGTGCTTGCATGAGCCAACCTTGAACCTTCATGCGCATGCGTGAGTTTTTTCACGCCTGTCGATTGATTGCGTCATTTGCTTGTAAGCAGCCTTTGTGTGAGGATGGGTGGAGTCTCTCGTCCTTTTTTCTTTTCAAGGAAAATGGCGAACGACTGGAGCAGCGCGACTGCATCAAATTTTGCCAGAAACTGGGCGACAGCCAGGTGGAAACCATTCGGAAGATTCAGACGGCTTTCGGTGACGATGCTTTGGGCATCACACAGATTAAGGAGCGTTACAACCGGTTTAAAGACGGCCGCACAACGGTGGAGAGCGAGCCGCGCTCTGGTCGGCCATCAACACACTGAAATGACCGGATCATTTCCAAAGTGAACGCTGTGGTGATGCGGGAGCGTCGTGTGACTATCCAAGAAATTGTGGAAGAGGTGGACATCAGCACTTTTTCGGCACATTCCACTGCGACAGAAGATTTTGCCATGAAAAGAGTTGCAGCGAAATTCATGCCGATGGCTTTGGCAGGAAGCTGATGGCGGAGCAAAAGCGCCACCGTGTTGAAGTCTCACAGGACATGTTGTAACATGCCCACCTCTTCCACAATTTCTCGGAAAGTCACACGACTGAAAAGTCACCGAAAGCCGTCTGAATCATCCAAATGGTTTCCACCTGGCTGTCGCCCAGTTTCTGGCAAAATTTGATGTGGCGCTGCTCCAGTCGTTCCGTCTTTTTCCTTGAAATTAAAATACGCCAAGCGCACTACACATGTCCTCACACAAAGGCTGCTTATCAGCAAATGACGCAATCGACAGGCGTGAAAAAGTTCAAGCATGCGCACGAAGGTTCAAGGTTTGCTCATGCAAGCACACGTGATTCAAATCCATCAGGTTTTTGCAAAAAATAAAAAGGTCCGATACCTTTCTAACAGACCTCGTACACAGCATAACTTCACATGGATAAATGGTGTACTGTTTTGTTTTTGACTGCAATCACCGAAGCAGTCACGGAAAGTTTTTTTTTTTGGTTCTCAGTGGCGAAGAAAAGGTGAGGCAGGTGGGAGACGTCGTTTCGGTAAGTGTTAGCCTGCACAGCTAACCAGAGTAGCTCCGTTCTCTCGCCTGCAAAACTGCCACAACATGTTTGTGCTGTGAGTCCCAAACAAACCGCAACACGTCCACTTTCCACGACATCATCACTTTTTCATTGCATTTTCACTTTGTATGTAATTTGCCATAAAACTCATTGAAAATGCCGTGGTTGGTCCCCCAGAAGTAGAGAAATTAGATCATATGCGTCATATTTCGCCCCTTTAGCACCCGCCCTCATACGAGACTGTGGTGCCCAAAGAGATTCCAGCTCGTTTTAAAGGCTGCATCTGCATCACAAACCACATTCCTACCTGCAATGCGGATGACGGCCCTCTCTGCGGGGTCCAACACGTCTCCAGAGGCCGACTTTGAGCGCTTCATGCGATAGTGTTTGGGCAGGTTCCACGGCAGCGTGTCTCCTGGGGACAGGGAGTAGCTTGTACACATGAGATCGGTGGAGCTCTCCTCTGATGCAGCCCTGACCAGAGGCCTCCTCCTGGGCTTGTCCTTCACTTCCTGCATAGCCTGGAAAGAAACATTTAAGGGGAAAAAGACAAAGAACACTAAAGATAAGTTTTTAATCAATACTGTGCAAGAGCATCATCAAGCACAAGCCCACAACATGATACAATACAGAAGCTTCGCATAGTCCCACGATAAAAGACATGTTTATCAAACTGGCAGAAGGTTTTAGTAAAATCAGAAAATGGACTCTATGACTCAACGATACAGAGTGCAGACCTTGGCCAAAGCACAACAGCCTCCAATTTGACTGTGTGCCAGTGTGGACTCCACTGGGGGAGTACCCCTGCAGTCATACAGCGTGAGGCGGGTTCTCCCTGGACAGGTCAGCATTCTATTGCAGGGCCAAGGTGCCGTTTCACTGCACTGCATTTCATATGCACTGAAAGGTACAGTACATCTGCATGCCTTTGCACAGCCCTATTTCACTGTTATATTTATTTGACAGTGAACATAGTTTTTACCTAATTGTTTATTTGTCTATTTGACTCTTTTACTTCTTACAGAAGTTTTTGTTTCCTTTCCTTGTTGTTTATGCACCAGTGACACCAGATCAAATTCCTTGTATGTGAGAACTTACTTGACAATAAACTTGATTCAGTGCTGGTAATTGCACAGAAACAACCAGTGTGAGAAGCGCTGGTACTCCCTTAGAGATGAGGTGAGAAAGCAGAGATTGCAGCACACAAGCAAAGTTCTTCTCAAACAGGTGAGTGTTGTAGGCCACCATTTAGGCTCTGGCTGCTGACATCACTTACTTTGATATTAATAATTGTATGAATGTTATAGAATTTCCATTTTTCCCGTAGTCAGGTATCGTAATGTTGTGATGACCTTCATCTCAGGCGTTATTACGTTACTATGCTGTGTGGGAAAAGTAAGCTCATTTCTGATGAGGTCAACCACAATCATGATTGCTGCACCATCAAGCCGGTAGTGTGTTACTGAATCACTGCCATTCAACATCCAGAGAACGTCTCTCCTTCTTCTCTGTCTTTCCGCCATCTTGTCTGTTTAAGACACTCTTAAAGTAAGTAAGTAAAGTTTATTTATATAGCATCTTTCAAGATAAAATCACAAAGTGCTTCACATAAGAACAAAGAAATTAAAAACAGCAGAAACATAAAGCAGGGGTGGTGGCCAAGTGGTTAATGTTCAGAAGGTTCCGGGTTCAAATCCCACCCAGGCCACATTTCTCCATGTAATGTGGAATTGCATCAGGAAGGGCATCCGGAGTAAAATCGGTGCCAATTCAACATGCAGATCCACCTTAGATTTGCTGTGGCGACCCCGAGTGCAAAACAAGGGAGTAGCCGAAGGGACTTACTTACTAGAAACATAAAACAGATAAAATTAGGTAAAAGCCAGCCCATACAAAATGCATCTTGAGCTTCACTTTTAACATGTCGATCGAGTCCACAGAACATATGAAGCCCAAAACCAATGCATTCCACATTTTAGGAGCCACCACCTCGAAAGGGTGCTGACGTTGCATAAGAGCAGACAGACAAAGGAACAGAGACAGCTCTCACTAAAGTGGTAAATGATATTCTGCTTGCAATGGAGCCAGACACCACTACAATTCTGGTGCTGTTACAGCTTAGTGCTGCATGTGATACGGTGGATCACCGTATTCTACTTATTAGGTTGGAGAATCATTTTGGGATTACTGGAAATGTCCTTACCTGGTTGGCATCATACCTAACCAGTTGTGCTCACTGTGTCTTGTACAAAAACACTACCTCTAACCTTGAAGACATGAAATGTGGGGTTCCACAGGGGTCCCTCTTAGGCCCCCTGCTTTTCTCCCTTTATATAGCATCCCTTGGGCACATATTGTAGCATTTTGGGATTGCCTTTCATTTCTATGCTGATGATACTCAGTTGTAAATGGCGATAACCGCTGGTAATCTCATGCACATAAAATCCTTAGAGGACTGCCTTGTGTGAGTAAAAAGCTGGATTTCCAGCAATTTGTTAATTCTAAACTCAGATAAGACTGAAATGATGGTCCTTGGTCCAGCAAGACATCAGCATCAGTTTGACCAGCTAATGCTTAACCTAGGCTTGTGTGTCATATATCATCACATTGACAAAGTGAGGACCTTTTGGGTGATTTTTGATCCCACGTTGTCCTTTGACCTACACATTAGAGATATTACGAGGACTGCTTTCTTTCACCTGTAAAATATAGCAAAGCGTCATCCAATCCTGTCGATGGCTGATGCAGAGAATGCAGAATTTTTATCATAGGTACACTTCAACTGTGAGAGACAGAATCTAAAAACAAAAAAAAAAAATCCAGTAAATCACATTGTATGATTTTTAAATAATTAATTAGCATTTTATTGCATGAAATAAGTATTTGATCCCCTAGAAAAACAGAGCTTAACAATTGGTAGAGAAACATTTGTCTACTATTACAGAGGTCAGACGTTTCCTGTAGCTCTTGACTAAGTTTTCACACACTGCAACAGGGATTTTGGTCCACTCCTCCAGACAGATCTTCTCCAAATCTTTCAGGTTTAGAGTTTCAGCTCCCTCCAAAGATTTTCTGTTGAGTTCAGGTCTGGAGACTGGCCAGGCCACTCCAGGACCTTGAAATGCTTCTTACGGAGCCCCTCCTTAATTGCCCTGGTTGTGTGTTTGGGGTCATTGTCATGCTGGAAGACCCAGCCATGACCCATCTTCATTGCTCTTACTGATTGAAGGAGGTTGTTTGCCAAAATCTCGCAATACATGACCCCATCCATCCTCCCTTCAATACGGTGCAGTCGTCCTGTCCCCTTTGCAGAAGAGCACCCCCAGAGTATGATGTTTCCACCCCCATGCTTCATGGTTGGGATGGTTTTCTTGGGGTTGTTCTCATCCTCTAAACATGGTAAGTGGAGTTGATTCCAAAAAGTTCTATTGTGTTGTGAAAGTGACGTGACACGGACCCACAACAGGGGGCGGTAATGAACGGACAATGGATAAGCCAAAAGTAACAATTTAATGTTGTGAATCGCACAACGACGTACAGACAATAACAATATGGTGGACTGTCAATCATACACCAGGTGACGTGTGGGCAGGCTCGACGATAGAAGACGCCTGGCGAGAGAAGAGCTGGATCCCCACACGGCTTCCACCACCAACGGAGCTGAAGAACACCGGAGCCGCCAAGCCCTGCGCCCCAGGTGGCCACTGTCTTCAGCAGTCAGACCCGGTACTGCTGGCAGAAAACAGAGACAGTCCTGATGAGTGTGAGTTCGCACACTCAGTAATCCCACAGTCAGTGTTCAGTAAAGGAGGGAGAACCTCCACCTCCAATCACACACTCGTGCAGCTCCTGTTTAACCACTTATCTTGGTTTGGGGTGTGAGGCGAAGCCGTCGCTGATCACACCAAACGCCAATCCCACAGATAAGGCAGAACACCACAGGATAACGGCTGCAAAAGAAGTTCAGGTTATCACTCAATGATTTGAGTCAGCAGAGAAAGTTACCTGAATGGTAGCTGATTTCTTGGTGGGGAGGTGGAGTTGCAGTCCGGCCTTTATGGTGGTGGTGATGAGTAGTGGATGAGTGACAGCTGGTACGGATGATGAGTGACAGCTGTCACTCCTGGTTGCTCCGACGCCCTCTCGTGCTTGAAGCCCGCACTTCAAGCAGGGCGCCATCTTGTGGTGGTGGGCCAGCAGTACCTCCTCTTCAGCGGCCCACACAACACTATTGGTTCTATTTGTTGTGAAAGTGTAGTGACACGGACCCACAACAGGGGGCGCAAATGAACGGTCAATAGATGAGCCAAAAATTAACAATTTAATGTTGTGAAGGAGCACAACGAACATACAGACAATCTCAGAATATGATTACAGTCAATCCACAAAGGTGACGTGTGGGCAGGCTCGAGGATAGAAGACGTCTGTCCTGAGAAGAGCCGGAACCACACGATTTCCGCCGCCACCGAACCTGGTGAATACTGGAGCCGCCAAGTCCCGAATTCCCAGGTGATCACCGTCCCCGACTGTCGGATCTGGTACTGCTGGCGAGAACAAAGACAGTCAAGTGTGGGTGTGTGTACACCCAGTAACAATTATGGTGGGAATGCCACCTCCACCTCTCACTCAATACGTGTTAAGCAGTGATCCTTCAGAGGAAAAGAGTGCCGTCTGCACTCACTCAGCCTCCACAAACTAAGGACCGGTACTCCTGCAAACACTCACAATAGATAGATTAGTAATTTACCACACAGGCTGAGGATATTACCTCCAATGAAGTACGATATCTCGGCGATGAGGTGGAGATGACGTCTGGGTTTTATGGAGTGAGATGATGAAGAATGAGTGACAGCTGTCAGGAAATAATGAGTAACAGCTGTCACTCCCGGCTGTGTCCGTGGCGGCAGCGCCCTCTCGTGCCTGAAGCCCGCACTTCAGGCAGGGCGCCCTCTGGTGGTGGGCCAGCAGTACCTCCTCTTCTGGCGGCCCACACAACACTATTGGTCTCATGTGACCACATGACCTTCTCCCATTCCGCCTCTGGATCATCCAGATGGTCACTTGGTGGTGAACTTGGTGGTGAACAGATGGTGAGCTTCAAACAGGCCTGGACATGTGCTGGCTTGAGCAGGGGGACCTTGCTGCCCTGCAGGATTTTAAACCATGACAGAATCATGTGTTACTAATATAATCTTTGTGACTGTGGTCCCAGCTCTCTTCAGGTCATTGACCAGGTCCTCCTGTGTAGTTCTGAGCTTTTTCAGAATCATCCTTACCCCACAAAGTGAGATCTTGCATGGAATCCCAGACCGAGGGAGACTGACAGTCATCTTGTGTTTCTTCCACTTTCTAATAAATAATAATAACAGTTGTTGTCTTCTACCAAGCTGCTTGCCTGTTGTCCTGTAGTCCATCCCAGCCTTGTGCAGGTCTACAGTTTTGTCCCTGGTGTCCTTAGACAGCTCTTTGGTCTTGGCTATGGTGGACAGGTTGGAGTGTGATTGATTGAGTGTGTGAACAGGTGTCTTTTATACAGGTAACAAGTTCAAACAGGTGCAATTAATACAGGTAAAGAGTGCAGAATAAGAGGGCTTCTTAAAGAAAAATTAACAGGTCTGTGTGAGCCAGAATTCGTGCTGGTTGGTAGGGGATGAAATACTTATTTCATGCAATAAAATGCAAATTAATTATTTAAGAATCATACAATGTGATTTTCTGGATTTTTTTTAGATTCTGTCTCTCACAGTTGAAGTGTACCTACGATAAAAATGACAGACCTCTCCATTCTTTGTAGGTGGGAAAACCTGCAAAATTGACAGGGGGTCAAATACTATTTTCCCCACTGTATATGTTGCAGACATGAATGAGCAAAGCTCTTCAGCATCTCATCATGTCATTTAGGTCCTTCACACTTTTTTTTTTAAACAAATGCTTCAGGGGAGCATTAGCATGACTAAAACCTTTCAGCTTCTGGGGGAGCCCCCAGACCCCTGCTTCTTTAAGCATTTTTCTTTTTTTGCCTTTAAGCTTCTGGAAGGAGCTCCATCCCCCCACCCCCCAGACTCCCCAAATTACAGCCCTCTTAACCCATGCCACATTAAGTATTTTTTAAAATGTAGATGTAAATTAATATTCAGACTTTTCAGCTAGTTGACAGTAGGGCTGTACAATATGGCCAAATTATCGTATCTCAATATTGTCATATCAATATGATATACGATATGACTATGATTTCACACAAAGAACAGCAACAGTGAAAATTAAACATTCTTAAACAAAACAGTAATAATACCATACTCACGTTGCACTCATCATCAGGTCAGGATACTGTGCCCTCCAGAAGTATTGGAAAGCTTGGAATTTCACACATTTTACTTTGTTTATGCCATTTCAAATACAAGAAATACAAAAAATATAAAGAATAAAAATTTCAAAACTTATCTTCCTCAAACTCTGAAAGCAAATCTCTAAATAATACTTCTAAATAATAATCAGTTTTATTGACAGTTTTCTTCAGGCAAGTCAGGGGATGGAAACATGAACATTTCCAAGTCACTGAATACAACCCCAATTCCAATGAAGTTGGGACGTTGTATAAAATGTAAATAAAAACAGAATACAATGATTTGCAAATCCTCTTCAACATATATTCAATTGAATACACCACAAAGACAAGATATTTAATGTTCAAACTTATAAACTTTATTGTTTTTGTGCAAATATTTGCTCATTTGGAAATGGATGCCTGCAACACGTTTCAAAAAAGCTGGGACAGTGGTATGTTTACCACTGTGTTACATCACCTTTCCTTCTAACAACACTCAATAAGCGTTTGGTAACTGAGGACACTAATTGCTGAAGCTTTGTAGGTGGAATTCTTTCCCATTCTTGCTTGATGTACGACTTCAGTTGTTCAACAGTCCGGGGTCTCCGTTGTCGTATTTTGTGCTTCATAATGCGCCACACATTGTCAGTGGGTGACAGGTCTGGACTGCAGACAGGCCAGTCTAGTACCTGCGCTCTTTTACTACGAAGCCACGCTGTTGTAACATGTGCAGAATGTGGCTTGGCATTGTCTTGCTGAAATAAGCAGGGACGTCCCTGAAAAAGACGTTGCTTGGATGGCAGCATGTGTTGCTCCAAAACCTGGATGTACCTTTCAGCATTGATGGTGCCATCACAGATGTGTAAGTTGCCCATGCCATGGGCAACTTACACACCCCCATACCATCACAGATGCTGGCTTTTGAACTTTGCGCTGGTAACAATCTGGATGGTCTTTTTCCTCTTTTGTCCGGAGGACACGACGCCCATGATTTCCAAAAACAATGTGAAATGTGGACTCATAAGACCACAGCACACTTTTCCACTTTGGGTCTGTTGGGCCCAGAGAAGGCGACGGCATTTCTGGATGTTGTTCATGTATGACTTTCGCTTTGCATGGTAGAGTTTTAACTTGCACTTGTCAATGTAGCAACGAACTGTGTTAGCTGACAATGGTTTTCTGAAGCTTTCCTGTGCCCTTTACACAATGATGTCAGTTTTTGATGTAGTGCCGCCTGAGGGATCAAAGGTCACGGGCATTCAATGTTGGTTTTTGGCCTTGCCGCTTACGTGTAGAAAGTTCTCCAGATTCTCTGAATCTTCTGACGATATTATGGGCTGTAGATGATGGAATCCCTAAATTCCTTGCAATTGAACGCTGAGAAACATTGTTCTTAAACTGTTGGACTATTTTTTCACACAGTTGTTCACAAAGTGGTGATCCTCACCCCATCTTTGCTTGTGAACAGCTGAGACTTTTGGGGATGCTCCTTTTATACCCAATCATGACACTCACCTGTTTCCAATTAATGTGTTCACCTGTGGAATGTTCCAAACAGGTGTTCTTTGAGCATTCATCAACTTTTCCAGTCTTTTGTTGCAACTGTCCCAGCTTTTTTGAAATGTGTTGCAGGCATCCATTTCAAAATTAGCAAATATTTACACAAAACAATAAAGTTTATCAGTTTGAAAATTAAATATCTTGTCTTTGTGATGTATTCAATTGAATATAGGTTGAAGAGGATTTGCAAATCATTGCATTGTTTTTTTTTTTTTTTTTTACATTTTACACAACATCCCAACTTCATTGGAATTAGGCTTGTATTGGACTTTATTTACATCAATTATGAAGAAATACAAGCGTTTCTTTCACCAAAACATCAAATCTAGGTTTGCATCTCAGATGTACTTTCTGACAAATTGTAGCTGAACTATCAGGCCTTCTTTTGAAGAAAATCCTCCTCTACACCACTTCATCAGGAAGCTGGATTTTATATTTTTAATTAATTTATATCAAGTTGTAGAGATTTGCTTTCAGTTTGAGTTTAAGGAAGATAACTTTAGATTTATTTATCTAAAGTAGTGTCACTGGTGTGTCACTCAGACAACAAAATTAAGAGATAATTTAAAAATAAGTCCTTCAGAGTGTTGGGAAAGTGTAGGAACACGGACCCACAACAGGGGGCGCAAATGAACGGACAATGGAGTAAGTCAAAATAACAAGCTTTACTGTTGTGAATGTGCACAACGAATACAACCAATCACAGCAATGGACAACAGTCAATTCACAAAAGTGTCGTGTGGGCAGGCTCGAAGATAGGAGACGCCTCTCCAAGGTAAGACCGGAACCACACGGCTTCCTCCGCCACAGGACCCCGGGAATACTGGAGCCGCCAAGTCCCGAACTCCCAGGTGGCCACTGCCTCCGCGTGTCGGACCTGGTACTGCTGGCGAGGAACAAAGGACAGTTAGATGGGGGCGCGTTTGCACCCAGGACTCCGAACAGCAGGGAAGTTACCTCCACCTCTCGTTGGAACAGTAATCCACAAACTAAGCACAAATCCAAAAAGATACACTCCGTAGCTTTGATACGTTACCTCTCTGGTAGAAACGATATCTCGGCGATGAGGTGGAGATGCCGTCCTGCTGATATACCCCAGTGATAATTGCCGTCAGCTGTCTCAGGTGATGGGTGACAGCTGTTACCGAGGCTGCTCCTGTGGGGCGGCGGCGCCCTCTGGTGCCTGGAGCCCGCACTCCAGGCAGGGCGCCCTCTGGTGGTGGTGGGCCAGCAGTACCTCCTCTTCTGGCGGCCCACACAACAGGACCCCCCCCTCAACGGGCGCCTCCTGGCGCCCGACCGGGCTTGTCCGGGTGGCGACGGTAGAAGTCGGCCAGGAGGGCCGGGTCCAGGATGAAGCTCCTCTTCACCCAGGAGCGTTCTTCGGGACCATACCCCTCCCAGTCCACCAGATATTGAAAGCCCCGGCCCATCCGACGGACGTCCAACAACCGGCGCACTGTCCAAGCCGGCTCGCCATCGATGATCCGGGCAGGAGGTGGTGCCAGACCGGGTGTACAGAGGGGCGAGGTGTGATGGGGCTTGAGCTTCGACACATGAAATACAGGATGGATCCGCAGTGAGGCTGGAAGCTGAAGCCTCACTGCGGCGGGATTGATGACCTTGAGGATTTTAAACGGTCCTATGTACCTGTCCTGTAGTTTAGGGGAGGCCACTTGTAGTGGGATGTCCTTTGTGGACAACCACACTTCCTGCCCGGGGCGATACGTAGGGGCCGGGGTCCGCCGCCGGTCTGCATGGGTCTTCGCCCTCATCCGGGCCTTCAACAAAGCAGAACGGGCGGCACGCCACACCCGACGGCACTTCCGCAGGTGGGCCTGGACCGAGGGCACACCGACCTCTCCCTCAACCACCGGGAACAACGGGGGCTGATACCCCAAACACACCTCAAAGGGGGAGAGGCCGGTGGCTGATGACACTTGACTGTTGTGGACGTACTCGATCCAGGCCAGATGAGTACTCCAGGCCGCCGGGTGCGCGGCTGTCACACAACGCAGTGTTTGCTCCATTTCTTGATTGGCCCGCTCTGCTTGCCCGTTGGTCTGGGGGTGATACCCGGACGAGAGACTGACCGTGGCCCCCAGTTCCCGGCAAAAGCTCCTCCAGACATGCGAGGAGAACTGGGGACCGCGATCGGAGACGATGTCTGATGGTATCCCATGCAGGCGGACGACGTGGTGGACCAGGAGGTCCGCTGTCTCCTGGGCCGTTGGGAGCTTCGGGAGGGCCACGAAGTGGGCCGCCTTGGAGAATCGGTCCACTATCGTGAGGATCACGGTGTTTCCCTGGGACGGCGGGAGGCCCGTGACAAAATCCAGGCCGATGTGGGACCAGGGGCGATGAGGCACGGGCAGCGGCTGTAGCAGTCCCGGAGCCTTGCGATGGTCGGCCTTGCCCCTGGCACAGGTGGTACAGGCCTGGATATAGTCCCGGACGTCGGCCTCCAGGGACGCCCACCAGAAGCGCTGCCGGACAACTGCCACGGTTCTTCGCACCCCTGGATGACAGGAGAGCTTAGAGCCGTGACAGAAGTCCAGGACTGCAGCCCTTGCCTCTGGTGGGACGTAAAGTCTGTTCTTTGGTCCAGTCCCGGGGTCCGGGCTTCGTGCCAGGGCCTCCCGGACGGTTCTCTCAACGTCCCAGGTGAGGGTGGCCACGATAGTGGACTCCGGGATGATGGGTTCCGGTGGATCCGACAACTCCGCTTTGACCTCGTCTTCGTGTACCCGGGACAAGGCATCCGACTTCTGGTTCTTGGTCCCGGGCCGGTAGGTGATGCGGAAGTCAAAACGGCCGAAGAACAGTGACCAGCGGGCTTGCCTGGGATTCAGCCGCTTGGCGGTCCTGATATACTCCAGGTTCCGGTGGTCAGTGAAAACCGTGAATGGCACGGACGTTCCCTCCAACAGGTGTCTCCACTCTTCAAGAGCCTCTTTCACCGCAAGGAGTTCTCGGTTGCCGACGTCATAGTTCCGTTCAGCCGGGGTCAACCTGCGGGAAAAATAGGCACACGGATGAAGGACCTTATCGGTCTTCCCACTCTGGGACAGCACAGCTCCTATCCCTGAGTCCGAGGCGTCCACTTCAACCACTAACTGGCGACTAGGATCGGGCTGCACCAGAACGGGTGCAGACGAGAAGCGCCGTTTCAACTCCTTGAACGCGGCCTCGCAACGATCCGACCAGGTGAAGGGGACTTTTGGTGAGGTCAGGGCTGTCAGGGGGCTAACAACCTGACTGTAGCCCTTAATGAACCTCCTGTAGAAATTCGCAAAGCCGAGGAACTGTTGCAGCTTCCTACGGCTTGTGGGTTGGGGCCAGTCTCTCACCGCTGCAACCTTGGCCGGATCAGGTGCGACGGAGTTGGGGGAGATGATGAACCCCAGGAAGGACAAAGAGGTGCGGTGAAACTCACACTTCTCGCCCTTAACAAACAGCCGGTTCTCCAATAACCGCTGCAGGACCTGACGTACATGCCGGACATGAGTCTCAGGATCCGGAGAAAAGATGAGTATATCGTCTAGATATACGAAGACGAACCGGTGCAGGAAGTCCCGCAATACGTCGTTAACCAAGGCTTGGAACGTCGCGGGGGCGTTTGTGAGGCCGAACGGCATGACCAGGTACTCAAAGTGACCTAAGGGGGTGTTGAATGCCGTCTTCCACTCGTCTCCCTTCCGGATCCGAACCAGATGATACGCGTTTCTAAGATCAAGCTTGGTAAAAATCTTGGCTCCATGCAGGGGCGTGAACACCGAATCCAACAGGGGTAACGGGTATCGGTTGCGAACCGTGATTTCGTTCAGCCCCCTATAATCGATGCATGGACGAAGTCCGCCATCTTTTTTACCCACAAAAAAGAAACCTGCGCCCATCAGGGAAGGTGGAATTTCGGATCAACCCGGCAGCTAACGAGTCCCGGATGTAGGTCTCCATTGATTCGCGCTCAGGCCGTGAGAGGTTGTACAGTCTACTGGACGGGAACCCACTGCCTGGAACCAAATCGATGGCACAATCGTACGGACGGTGGGGGGGGAGTGTGAGCGCCAGATCCTTGCTGAACACGGGCGGGACTCTGACCTCCTCCTTAGCTTGGGAGCCGGGAGGAACCGAGGAACCTAGACACACCCGATGGCAGGTCTCGCTCCACTGAACCACTACCCCGGACGGCCAATCAATCCGGGGATTGTGCTTCAATCATCCAGGGAAAGCCTAAAACCACACAGGAAGTGGCCTGAGTCACAAAAAACTCGATCACCTCCCGGTGGTTTCCTGACACCACCAGCGTTACAGGTGGTGTCTTATGTGTGATCGGAGGGAGCAGGGAGCCATCTAGCGCTCGAACCTGCACAGGCGAGGTAAGCGCCACCAGAGGGAGCCCTATCTCCCTGGCCCATCTGCAGTCCAACAGATTCCCCTCAGAGCCCGTGTCCACCAGTGCTGGGGCCTTCAGGGTTAAATCCTCATACAGGATCGTGACTGGGAGTCGTGTAGCAATGTGGGTGTGTCCCACGTGAATGTCTCGGCCCACCCCTAGCCCAGTCTCTAGGGGCGGGCGTTGGTGTTGTAACCGCTCGGGGCAGTCTCTCACATGGAGCTCTAGTGCACCACAAACAAAACAAGCTCCATGGGCCCGTCTCCTCTGTGCAGCTGGTGCCCTAAATGTTGCCCTACTCGTGTCCATAGCTTCGTCAGTAGGGGGAGCTGTGGCCCCACGGAGCGCAGGGGCCGTGGAGCGTGGGGAAGGCGGAGCGCGGTCGGAACCGGAAGGGAGAGGGACGGCGCGTGCCCGGCCACGCCCTTCGTCTCGTTCCCGCCGACGTTCTTCTAACCGGTTGTCCAACCGTATGACAAGATCGATAAGCCCGTCTAAATCCCGCGGTTCGTCCTTAGCCACCAGGTGCTCCTTGAGAACCAAAGACAGTCCGTTTACAAAGGCGGCGCGGAGGGCAGCGTTATTCCAGCCGGATCTCGCAGCCGCGATGCGGAAGTCGACTGCATAAACAGCTGCGCTCCGGCGCCCCTGTCTCATTGACAGTAGCACGGTTGAAGCGGTCTCCGTACGGCTCTGGAGGGCTTATGTATGCTTCCGGGGAAGGAGGGAGAGGTCGTTGAACAACCAGTGGAACGTCAACGTTACGCACAGGATCTACGGGAGGGAGAGCCGCAGCGGCGCCCGGAGGGCGCGCTTCCACCTGCGCGGCGAGAGCCTCCACCGTGCGGTTCAGGAGGACGTTCTGCTCGGTCATGAAATCCAACCGAGTCGTGAAAGCGGTGAGGATCCGCTGCAACTCACCGATTACCCCTCCCGCGGACGCCTGCGCGTCCTGTTCTTCCATTGGCCGTTCAACAGCCGGTTGACGCCCCTCGGGATCCATGACGCTGGCCGAGATATCCTGTTGGGAAAGTGTAGGAACACGGACCCACAACAGGGGGCGCAAATGAACGGACAATGGAGTAAGTCAAAATAACAAGCTTTACTGTTGTGAATGTGCACAACGAATACAACCAATCACAGCAATGGACAACAGTCAATTCACAAAAGTGTCGTGTGGGCAGGCTCGAAGATAGGAGACGCCTCTCCAAGGTAAGACCGGAACCACACGGCTTCCTCCGCCACAGGACCCCGGGAATACTGGAGCCGCCAAGTCCCGAACTCCCAGGTGGCCACTGCCTCCGCGTGTCGGACCTGGTACTGCTGGCGAGGAACAAAGGACAGTTAGATGGGGGCGCGTTTGCACCCAGGACTCCGAACAGCAGGGAAGTTACCTCCACCTCTCGTTGGAACAGTAATCCACAAACTAAGCACAAATCCAAAAAGATACACTCCGTAGCTTTGATACGTTACCTCTCTGGTAGAAACGATATCTCGGCGATGAGGTGGAGATGCCGTCCTGCTGATATACCCCAGTGATAATTGCCGTCAGCTGTCTCAGGTGATGGGTGACAGCTGTTACCGAGGCTGCTCCTGTGGGGCGGCGGCGCCCTCTGGTGCCTGGAGCCCGCACTCCAGGCAGGGCGCCCTCTGGTGGTGGTGGGCCAGCAGTACCTCCTCTTCAGCGGCCCACACAACACAGAGAGCAAAATTAAGAGGTTACACAGGTTTTATACAGAACAGAGTAGGAGTAAATTACCTGTGTTTCTTTCAGCCTGAGCGTCTTCATGTTATAGCTCATGAATCAGCAGCTGCCTGCTCGTTTAATATCACTGGAGAAACACGTATATATAAGGCAACCCGAATTAAAGCAGAAATGCCACTTTTAACAACCTGGACCTCATTGCTGGCATAAAATTCAGTCTTTTAACTCACCGATATAACTTTGGTGTCATTTGGAGTCTGTGGTTCAGCCGAATGACTCAAATATTTTTCTTCTTCTACAAAAGTGGATTAGAACTTTTTGTGGTACACAACTACTGTACAGGATGAGCCTAACAGTCAATATGAGTCACCAATCTCAAAATGCAGCTCTTTTTTTTTTTTGCAAGTCCCGTGACCTATCAATCATCAGTGTCTGGTCAAATTTCAGGGGAGTCCAGCATTTGACATTTCCTGTTTCACTGTGGACTCAAAATTTGGCATTTCCTTTTTCAGTGTGAACTTGCCACAGAGTTCCTGCAACATTCCATGAGATCTTGTCTGTCAATCCAGGAAGTGTCAACCCAGGATGTGTTTGACACTTGACATTTCCTGTTTCACTGTGGACTCAAAATTTGGCACTTCCTGTTTGGGACTCCATGTACCATGAGAGAACTTTGCGCTGCTGTACATTGCTTTGCTCATATTATTATTATTATTGCTTATTTTATATGGGGATATTTTGTATCCCCAGTTATACAGCTTCATGATAAAGTGGTAAAAAAGAGGATTTTTTTTGTTTTGTTTTAAAAGAAGACCTGAAAGTTCAGCTACAATTTGCTAGAAGGTACATCTAAGATGCAAGCCTAGATTTGCTATTTTGGTGAAATAATTAAGTACTTTTGTTTATTTTTTGGTGGTTTCTTGTGGGATTTTGGAAATGCACTGCTTCCTCAAAACAGTACATGTACTTGTGCACAATTGTTGGGGTGCCCCTGTGAAAAAATTACTCACTCACCCACTCATCTTCAACCACTTATCCGGGATCGGGCTGCGGGGGCAACAGCTCTAGTAATGGACCCCAGACTTCCCTTTCCTGGGCCACACTGACCACCTCTGACTGGATCTTGAGGCATTCCCAGGCCAGTGTGGAGATATAATCTCTGCACCTAGTCCTGGGCCTTCCTCAGGGTCTCCTCCCATTGGGACATGCCTGGAACACTTCCCTAGAGAGGCGCCCAGGGGGCATCCTTATCAGATGACCAAACCACCTCAGCTGGCTCCTTTCAATGTGAAGGAGCAGTGGCTCTACTCCGAGCTCCCCACAGATGACAGAACTTCTCACCTTATCTCTAACAGAGACACCAGCCACCCTCCTACAGAAGCCCATTTCGGCCGCTTATACCTGCAATCTAGTTCTTTCGGCCATGACCCAACTCTCATGACCATAGATGAGAGTCGGTACGAAGATTGACCAGTACATCGAAAGCTTCGCCTTTTGGCTCAGCAACCTTTTCGTCACAACAGTACAGTAGAGCAAATGCAATACCGCGCCTGCTGCGCCAATTTTCCGGCCAATCTCACGTTCCATTGTCCCATCACTCGTGAACAAGACCCCGAAGTACTTGAACTCCTTCGCTTGGGGCAAGACCTCATTCCCTAGCTGGTGTAGGGAATCCATTGGTTTCCTGCTGAGAACCTTGGCCTCAGATTTAGAGGTGCTGATCCTCATCACAGTGGCTTCACACTCAGCTGCAAACCGATCCAATGAGTGTTGGAGGTCACAGGCTGATTAAGCCAACAGGACCACATCATCTGCAAAAAGCAGTAATGAGACCCTGAGCACACCAAACTGAAAACCCTAAAAAAATAAATTAAAAAAAACCCCTGAAAAAAAAATGTAATCAATCAAATCTTGATTGATGAGAAATAGCAGGTCTTGGGAAAAAGCATAGACTTTATATTGACATGAGAAATGTGCATTTACATCATCAAAGCAACTGTTACATAGAGCAAAAAATAAAAAATTTATGTACATGGCAGCACGGTGGATTAGTGGTTTGCACTGTTGCCTCACAGCAGGAAGGTCATGGGTTTGATTCCCACCCGTGGCCTTTCTGTGTGGAGTTTGCATGTTTTCCCCGTGTTTGTGTGGGTTCCCTCTGGGTGCACCGGCTTCCTCCCACATCCAAAGACATGCAGGTTAGGTGGATTGGAAACTTTTAAATTGTCCGTAGGTGTGAGTGTGTTTGTGTGTCTATATGTGGCCCTGCGACAGACTGGCCTCCTGTCCAGGGTGGACCCCGCCTCACACCCTATGACTGCTGGGATAGGATCCAACCCCATACGACCCTTAACTGGAGTAAGCGGTTGAAGATCAGTGAATGAGTGAGTGAGTGAATATGTACATACAGTTATTATTCTACAGAAAATAAATGTGTAAACAGGAGACATGGGATTGAAATAATAGCAAAAATGTTCTTTTGGTGTAAAAATATACTATCCTACAGAATGAGTTATACACAGATAAAGTGACAGCAGTTTAATGTCTTGTTTTGGGTTTATGGTGGTCTCTCTCTCTCTCTCTCTCTCTCTCTCTCTGTTTCTCAATTCAATATGAATGGAGCTTTATTGACATGGGAAACATCCTGTGTTTCTCTCTCTCTCTCCCTCTCTCTCTCTCTCGCTCGCTCCCCCTCACAACGGAACTTCCTCTCAGTAGAATGACTTTGCAACATTACACATTGCTGTCTTCCTTCCTGGTTTGAAATATTTAATATAACACCGACAGTCAGGATTCCTGACTGGTTGGCAACAGTCAGTATTTTGAAACTTCTCCACAAGCGCTGTGAGCTGCTCTGCTACCTGGCTGCAGGAACCACCCCCGTCAGCTTGCGGAGAAGTTTCAAAACACATAGATATGGCTCCTGGATCGGAAGAGTCCGCATGTTGTATCGGGAATTTCCGATTCATGAATTACGTTGGTATCGGAACCCGATCCAGATATTGGATCGGATCGGCCAGATCCCTAGTCTCTAATTGGATCAAAATGCTGCTGGCAGACTTTTGACAGTAAGTAGAATGTTCGACCACATTACACCCATTTCGGCATCTCTTCACTGGCTTCCTGTCTCTGTGAGATCAGATTTTAAGGTACTTATAAAATTATTCACAGACTAGCACTTCCCTACTTACCTGACCTAATTAAACCCTACGTACTGGCCCGGGCATTCTCAGGGTGCAGGGCTACTTTGTGTCCCTAGGGTGAATAAAACGTCTGAGGACCACAGAGCCTTCTCTTATCGTGCACCTGTTTTGTGGGATGATCTCTCTATAGAGATACAACAGTCTGATTCTGTAGAGACTTTCAAGTCCAGACTTAAAACACATTTATTCCTTTTTCTTTCGGTCTGAGGTATGGATAATGGGATGGCTACTGAAGACAGGATGCCAGACTGACAGACTACCCACAGCAGCAGGAACAGGCCCACTGACGGCATGAGGACTGCTGGATGACTCCTGCCTGTGACATAACCACCTGCATGGACTTCTCATCAAATACATGTTCTTTTGTTATTGTGTCATGTTATTTTGAATTCCTGTTTTCTGTTTCTTCACCTTTGTAAAGCTTTGTAAAAATATTGTAACTGTTATGGCCATATTCACACCGGGCGCGACGTGAGTGACAACAGCAACAGGTTGCCATGTAATCCCTATGGAACAACACGTTTTGGCGCCAAGTCACGCAGCGCGATGCGATGGACGCGAATGAAGCGACGCGAGTGAAGCGATTTTGAGTGATTGGCGCGTTTGTGCCGCAATATTGCGTCACATCACGTCGCGTTGCCCTCCTCCCCAAGTTGAAAAATCTGAACTTTTTCATCTCGATGACCAATCAGGGACTGAATATGTAGCGATGTGGAGATGTCTGGAGTTTGACTGAAGATGTGAACATGTCCTGTATCTGGTAGCAGCCTGTGAGCAGGACTTATGTCTCTTTTGTACTTTATTTCACAATTATGACAGAGTTTTGGAGCGAGCAGCAGCCCCGCAGCAGGGGGAGCAGAGTTTCTTTCTTTTCTTTTTTTTATGTGTGGACGCGAGCAAATCGTCTGTGGAGAATATTTTATTAATTAACTACACAGATGTATAATAAAACAAATGGTGACTGGTTTCTAAACACAATTATGACAGAGTTTTCACAATTATGACAGAGCAAGCAGCAGAGTTTCTTCTTTTTTTTATGTTTACATGTGCGCACGTGAACAGGACAGTTGATCCTCAAACTGGGTCCCACAGAGGTGGAAGGACCGCTGAAAGCGGCCGTCATCCAGACGCAGCTCCTGCAGCAAATAATGATACTCCCTGTATTGGGAGCTTTTCACAACAACTCGCTCCGTGTGATCAAGGTCTGTCATGTTAACTTGACTGACAACCGGAGCCAGCGAGCGGAATGGAAGCTCCTCCTATTTGATGACGCACCAGGGTGAATTTTCGCAGCAAAATCAGAGCGACACACCGGGCGATGGTACCGCGTCCATCGCCACGTGACCCCCGCGAATTTGTGCCGTCTGATCGCGCCCCTTGTGAACGCAGCATTAGAAAGGCCTAAGCAGTGAGTCACCCCATTGAGTCTGGTCTGCTTGAGGTTTCTTCCTGTGTGCTAAGGTTAGACCTTACTTCTGTGAAGCACCTTGAGGCAGCTTTGTTGTGATTTGGTGCTATATATAAATCAATTGAATTTAAATTTAATTAAAAATGCCACATTTTTTAATAAAATAATTACCAAATCCAGACTCGGATCATAACTTTATACATTCTTTCTTGTGCAAATTTCATTCACGTCTCAAAAACAATCCTGTAAATAAATAAACTGATTAAAAAAACTATTAGTACAGATAAATAGAATGTTGTTCAGTTCAGTTAGGTGCATTTTATCAATGTGTGACATCAGACAAAACTTAAATTACACTTAAACACTAATACAGCTCATGTCTGTTCACACTGTTGAAATTTTTTGCCATCTGTCAGTAATTTAGGATTACTGAATGCTGGTCCAGTGTTGCAGTCTGAAGCTTTGCCTCATCTACACAGGTGCACGTGCCACTGACGCGCTTTACAGCATCGTGGTGCACAGGCACCATTTGAGCTGAGTCACCGTCCGGCAGACAGGAGGAGCTCCACAGGGGCGCTGGCTGCACCGCCGCATCTGCTCTGGCTGGACACACGGTGCGTCGGTGCATCACTGACGACATTTATCTTTCTGTCAGCAGTTACTGTGCTACAACATTTAAAGTCTGAATTTAATCAAGACTAATCAATCCAAAGCAGATTTACAGCAGACAGATGCTAAAAAAAAAAGAAGTGCTCCTCAGAGTGAAGGAAAACAGACACACTGGGTGTGATAATTACTGCAAAATGATTACTAAAATGATGTCAAAGTACTACTTCAAGGGAAAACTAGCAGTGTTTACACAGTGAACTTTGGATTCCGTGTTGAATGACGAGACACAATAAACTGTTCTGAAAGCACCAATAAACAGTGGACAATACAAAGACGCTCCTTTCACTCAATTATTCATGTGTTGTTGACTAGCAGCTAGGCTAAGACCTTATATTTACATTGTGTGTGAATTTACACCGAATGAGGAGCGCAGCCTTCAGGAAATCAGTTGACAGCATCAACTGACGTATCAACTGATGCATCATTGTAAAAGCTGCAGTGTTCAAAGCGTGTGAAAAAAGAAGCATCTTATAATCTGGAAATTACAGTAAATTCATTCTTATTGCCTAAAAATTCTACTCACAACACCCCACAATGACAACATGATAAAAGTATTTTTGAAATTTTTGCAAATTAATTTTAGAAAATGATGAAATGACACATAAGTATTCACAGGCTTTGCTCAATACCTTACTGATGCACCTTTGGCAGCAATTACAGCCTCAAGTCTTATTGAATATGATGCCACAAGCTTGGTGCACCTATCTTTGGGCAGTTGGTCCATTCCTCTTTGCAGCACCTCTCAAGCTTCAAGTTGGATGGAGAGCGTCGGTGCACAACCATTATCAGATCTCTCCAGAGATGTTCAGTTGGATTCAAGTCTGGGCTCTGGCTGGGCCACTCAAGGACATTCACAGAGTTGTCCTGAAGCCACTCCTTTGATAGCTTAGCTGTGTGCTGTCTGAGCGGGTGTGTCTGTCTCGCAGCAGGTTCGTCCGTCAGCTCAATGTTTTCGTGGTTCGCGCATACGAGCTGTTCCGCTGTGATTCGCCCTGATTTGTACTTAATGTGTACTATGTGTGAAGGGGCCCTAACACGAGTTTGACACGTCTCCATGTCAAGCAACTCCAGAGTGTTAACGCCACACTTACGACACAACAGCAGCAACACCGAGGTCAACCCCCTAATATGATACATTACATATATAACAACATTACATACACAATATACATTAAAATACTTTCTTAGGTGTAGGTTTGCAGCTCTGATGGTGACTCCTCGACGAGATACACAGCAAACATCACAATCCAGTGAAGTAACACCAGACTGTAGAATTCAGTTTTATACAATAGAACAACACTTCAGGAACAAGCTGAGTGGAAATGTTTGAACTACAGTGCATTAATGGAGTTGATTTAAAAATTCATGAGCAAAGTGCGAGTGATGTCAGGATTTCCTCCCTGCACATGTGACATGAAAAACAATTAATATTTGAGTCCGTTATTTTGCAGTAAATCATCAGGAGAATAAGTCACAGTGACATCATGGAATGTTATTTTGTTTGGTCAACAGTTGTTCAAATTAATTGTAGAAAACTAAAAATAATATCACATTTAAAAAGCTGGAACAAGGGAATATTTCTTGCACAAATCATTTCATTATTATCAAAATACCTGATGACTGATTTGATGTCAATGACCAGTTGTTAGTTTCAGTTCAGCGTGGGGCTTCAGTATGCTGAATTACTGATTTAGGCAGTAAACCTGATCAGTATTGATCCTGAACCTGAGCTGATTGATGCATATTAGACAAACACAGCTGCGACCATATGTTTACATGAAAAAAAAAATTAAAGTTCCTGGTACCCCCTTGACAGGTTAGCAGTGCTGATATTTTCATTTTAATTTCAATTTTCAATTTATTTCATTTATATAGCACCAAATCACAACAGAGTTGCCTCAAGGCGCTTCACCCAAATAAGGTCTAACCTTACTAACCCCCAGAGCAACAGTGGTAAGAAAAACTCCCTCTGAGGAAAAAACCTCAAGCACACCAGACTCAAAGGGGTGACCCTCTGCTTGGGCCATGCTACAAACATAAATTACAAAACAATTCACAAAACGAACATACAGGAAATGTTGCTGGTGCACAGGATGGTTTCTGGAACAGACACCACACCCATCTCTGGATGGAGCCGCACCTCAAACAGAGAAAAAAGAAAAAGAAAAAAAAAAAAGCAGAATCAAGCATCAGAAAGACAACAAATACAGTGTAATTTATCAGCATTAACAAGGAAAACAGAAGAAATACTAAGGTGATCTTAGGTGATATTGGTTCCGGAGCACAGCGGTGTTCTGCTGTATCTGTTAGCTGTTTGAACTGAGCTGTTTGAGTTCTTTGAATTAACAGTCTTTTTCAAGACTTTTTTACTTTTTTTTTTTTACTTTTTCACCGTGCTCCAACGCCTAAAGAAGACCTCTAACGGTCGAAGCATCGCGACGGAGCTCTTTTATCAGCTAACCTTCATCAGCGTTGGCAAGCTAACTAGCTTGCTAACGCTTTCGTTTTTATTTTTATTTTATTTTTTAGCACTGTTGTCGTGCTGCTCCACAGCCTGTCCAGTGGATTTTTATTTTATTTTAGCACTGTTGTCGTGTGTTACCTGTGCTGCTCCACAGCCTGGCCAGTGGATTTTTATTTTATTTTTTAGCACTGTTGTCGTACCTGTGCTGCTCCACAGCCTGTTCAGTGGATTTTTATTTTATTTTTTGGCGCTGTTGTCGTGCGTTACCTGTGCTGCTCCACAGCCTGTCCAGTGGATTTTGATTTTGATTTTATTTTTTTTGGCACTGTTGTCGTGTGTTACCTGTGCTGCTCCACAGCCTGTCCAGTGGATTTTTATTTTATTATTTTATTTTATTTATTTATTTATTTATTTATTTTTTTTAGCACTGTTGTCGTGCGTTACCTGTGCTGCTCCACAGCCTGTCCAGTGGATTTTTATTTTATTTTTTAGCACTGTTGTCGTGCGTTACCTGTGCTGCTCCACAGCCTGTCCAGTGGATTTTTATTTTATTTTTTACCACTGTTGTCGTGCGTTACCTGTGCTGCTCCACAGCCTGTCCAGTGGATTTTGATTTTTATTTTATTTTTTTGGGCGCTGTTGTCGTGCGTTACCTGTGCTGCTCCACAGCCTGTCCAGTGGATTTTTATTTGGCGCTGTTGTCGTGCGTTACCTGTGCTGCTCCACAGCCTGTCCAGTGGATTTTGATTTTTATTTTATTTTTTTGGGCGCTGTTGTCGTGTGTTACCTGTGCTGCTCCACAGCCTGTCCAGTGGATTTTTATTTAGCACTGTTGTCGTGCGTTACCTGTGCTGCTCCACAGCCTGTCTAGTGGATTTTTATTTTGTTTTAGCACTGTTGTCGTGCGTTGCCTGTGCTGCTCCACAGCCTGTCCAGTGGATTTTTATTTTTATTTTATTTTATTTTTTAGCACTGTTGTTGTGCGTTACCTGTGCTGCTCCACAGCCTGTCTAGTGGATTTTTATTTTGTTTTAGCACTGTTGTTGTGCGTTACCTGTGCTGCTCCACAGCCTGTCTAGTGGATTTTTATTTTGTTTTAGCACTGTTGTTGTGCGTTACCTGTGCTGCTCCACAGCCTGTCTAGTGGATTTTTATTTTGTTTTAGCACTGTTGTCGTGCGTTGCCTGTGCTGCTCCACAGCCTGTCCAGTGGATTTTTATTTTATTTTATTTTTTAGCACTGTTGTTGTGCGTTACCTGTGCTGCTCCACAGCCTGTCCAGTGGATTTTTATTTTTATTTTATTTTTTAGCACTGTTGTTGTGCGTTACCTGTGCTGCTCCACAGCCTGTCTAGTGGATTTTTATTTTATTTTAGCACTGTTGTCGTGCGTTACCTGTGCTGCTCCACAGCCTGTCTAGTGGATTTTTATTTTGTTTTAGCACTGTTGTCGTGCGTTGCCTGTGCTGCTCCACAGCCTGTCCAGTGGATTTTTATTTTTATTTTATTTTATTTTTTAGCACTGTTGTTGTGCGTTACCTGTGCTGCTCCACAGCCTGTCTAGTGGATTTTTATTTTATTTTAGCACTGTTGTCGTGCGTTACCTGTGCTGCTCCACAGCCTGTCTAGTGTCGGATTCCCTGTTTGGGAATCCGCTAGCTTAGCGTAGCTACTAGCTCTTAGCCGTTTTAGCATGGCGGCTTCTCCTGTCTCTCCCGTACTTTTCTGCTCTGGGTGTGAAATGTTTAGTTATTCCTCGGCCTCTTTTAGCAGTAACGGTACATGTAATAAGTGCAGCTTATTCGTAGCTTTGGAGGCCAGGCTGGGCGAATTGGAGGCTCGGCTCCGCACCGTGGAAAATTCTACAGCTAGCCAGGCCCCTGTAGTCGGTGCGGACCAAGGTAGCTTAGCCGCCGTTAGTTCCCCCCTGGCAGACCCCGTGCAGTCGGGAAGGCAGGCTGACTGGGTGACTGTGAGGAGGAAGCGTAGCCCTAAACAGAAGCCCCGTGTACACCGTCAACCCGTTCACATCTCTAACCGTTTTTCCCCACTCGACGATACACTCGCCGAGGATCAAACTCTGGTTATTGGCGACTCTGTTTTGAGAAATGTGAAGTTAGCGACACCAGCAACCATTGTCAATTGTCTTCCGGGGGCCAGAGCAGGCGACATCGAAGGACATTTGAAATTGCTGGCTAAGGCTAAGCGTAAATTTGGTAAGATTGTAATTCACGTCGGCAGTAATGACACTCGGTTACGCCAATCGGAGGTCACTAAAATTAACATTGAATCGGTGTGTAACTTTGCAAAAACAATGTCGGACTCTGTTGTTTTCTCTGGGCCCCTCCCCAATCAGACCGGGAGTGACATGTTTAGCCGCATGTTCTCCTTGAATTGCTGGCTGTCTGAGTGGTGTCCAAAAAATGAGGTGGGCTTCATTGATAATTGGCAAAGCTTCTGGGGAAAACCTGGTCTTGTTAGGAGAGACGGCATCCATCCCACTTTAGAGGGAGCAGCTCTCATTTCTAGAAATCTGGCCAATTTTTTGGGATCCTCCAAACTGTGACTGTCTAGCGTTGGGACCAGGAGGCAGAGCTGTGGTCTTATACACCTCTCTGCAGCTTCTCTCCCCCTGCCATCCCCCTATTACCCCATCCCCGTAGAGACGGTGCCTGCTCCCAGACCACCAATAACTAGCAAAAATCTATTTAAGCATAAAAATTCAAAAAGAAAAAATAATATAGCACCTTCAATTGCACCACAGACTAAAACAGTTAAATGTGGTCTATTAAACATTAGGTCTCTTTCTTCTAAGTCCCTGTTGGTAAATGATATAATAATTGATCAACGTATTGATTTATTCTGCCTAACAGAAACTTGGTTACAGCAGGATGAATATGTTAGTTTAAATGAGTCAACACCCCCGATTCACACTAACTGTCAGAATGCTCGTAGCACGGGCCGGGGCGGAGGATTAGCAGCAATCTTCCATTCCAGCTTATTAATTAATCAAAAACCTAGACAGAGCTTTAATTCATTTGAAAGCTTGTCTCTTAGTCTTGTCCATCCAAATTGGAAGTCCCAAAAACCAGTTTTATTTGTTATTATCTATCGTCCACCTGGTCGTTACTGTGAGTTTCTCTGTGAATTTTCAGACCTTTTGTCTGACTTAGTGCTTAGCTCAGATAAGATAATTATAGTGGGCGATTTTAACATCCACACAGATGCTGAAAATGACAGCCTCAACACTGCATTTAATCTATTATTAGACTCTATCGGCTTTGCTCAAAAAGTAAATGAGTCCACCCACCACTTTAATCATATTTTAGATCTTGTTCTGACTTATGGTATGGAAATAGAAGACTTAACAGTATTCCCTGAAAACTCCCTTTTGTCTGATCATTTTTTAATAACATTTACATTTACCCTGATGGACTACCCTGCAGTGGGGAATAAGTTTCATTACACTAGAAGTCTTTCAGAAAGCGCTGTAACTAGGTTTAAGGATATGATTCCTTCTTTATGTTCTCTAATGTCATATACCAACACAGAGCAGAGTAGCTACCTAAACTCTGTAAGGGAGTTAGAGTATCTTGTCAATAGTTTTACATCCTCATTGAAGACAACTTTGGATGCTGTAGCTCCTCTGAAAAAGAGAGCTTTAAATCAGAAGTGTCTGACTCCGTGGTATAACTCACAAACTCGTAGCTTAAAGCAGATAACCCGTAAGTTGGAGAGGAAATGGCGTCTCACTAATTTAGAAGATCTTCACTTAGCCTGGAAAAAGAGTTTGTTGCTCTATAAGAAAGCCCTTCGTGAAGCTAGGACATCTTTCTACTCATCACTAATTGAAGAAAATAAGAACAACCCCAGGTTTCTTTTCAGCACTGTAGCCAGGCTGACAAAGAGTCAGAGCTCTATTGAGCTGAGTATTCCATTAACTTTAACTAGTAATGACTTCATGACTTTCTTTGCTAACAAAATTTTGACTATTAGAGAAAAAATTACTCATAACCATCCCAAAGATGTATCGTTATCTTTGGCTGCTTTCAGTGATGCCGGTATTTGGTTAGACTCTTTCTCTCCGATTGTTCTGTCTGAGTTATTTTCATTAGTTACTTCATCCAAACCATCAACATGCTTATTAGACCCCATTCCTGCCAGGCTGCTCAAGGAAGTCCTACCATTATTTAATGCTTCAATCTTAAATATGATCAATCTATCTTTGTTAGTTGGTTATGTACCACAGGCCTTTAAGGTGGCAGTAATTAAACCATTACTTAAAAAGCCATCACTTGACCCAGCTATCTTAGCTAATTATAGGCCAATCTCCAACCTTCCTTTTCTCTCAAAGATTCTTGAGAGGGTAGTTGTAAAACAGCTAACTGATCACCTGCAGAGGAATGGTCTATTTGAAGAGTTTCAGTCAGGTTTTAGAATTCATCATAGTACAGAAACAGCATTAGTGAAGGTTACAAATGATCTTCTTATGGCTTTGGACAGTGGACTTATCTCTGTGCTTGTTCTGTTGGACCTCAGTGCTGCTTTTGATACTGTTGACCATAAAATTTTATTACAGAGATTAGAGCATGTCATAGGTATTAAAGGCATTGCGCTGCGGTGGTTTGAATCATATTTGTCTAATAGATTACAGTTTGTTCATGTAAATGGGGAATCTTCTTCACAGACTAAAGTTAATTATGGAGTTCCACAAGGTTCTGTGCTAGGACCAATTTTATTCACTTTATACATGCTTCCCTTGGGCAGTATTATTAGACGGTATTGCTTAAATTTTCATTGTTACGCAGATGATACCCAGCTTTATCTATCCATGAAGCCAGAGGATACGCACCAATTAGCTAAACTGCAGGATTGTCTTACAGACATAAAGACATGGATGACCTCTAATTTCCTGCTTTTAAACTCAGATAAAACTGAAGTTATTGTACTTGGCCCCACAAATCTTAGAAGCATGGTGTCTAACCAGATCGTTACTCTGGATGGCATTTCCCTGATCTCTAGTAATACTGTGAGAAATCTTGGAGTTATTTTTGATCAGGATATGTCATTCAAAGCGCATATTAAACAAATATGTAGGACTGCCTTTTTGCATTTACGCAATATCTCTAAAATCAGAAAGGTCTTGTCTCAGAGTGATGCTGAAAAACTAATTCATGCATTTGTTTCCTCTAGGCTGGACTATTGTAATTCATTATTATCAGGTTGTCCTAAAAGTTCCCTAAAAAGCCTTCAGTTGGTTCAGAATGCTGCAGCTAGAGTACTGACGGGGACTAGCAGGAGAGAGCATATCTCACCCGTGTTGGCCTCCCTTCATTGGCTTCCTGTTAATGCTAGAATAGAATTTAAAATTCTTCTTCTTACTTATAAGGTTTTGAATAATCAGGTCCCATCTTATCTTAGGGACCTCATAGTACCATATTACCCCATTAGAGCGCTTCGCTCTCAGACTGCGGGCTTACTTGTAGTTCCTAGGGTTTGTAAGAGTAGAATGGGAGGCAGAGCCTTCAGCTTTCAGGCTCCTCTCCTGTGGAACCAGCTCCCAATTCAGATCAGGGAGACAGATACCCTCTCTACTTTTAAGATTAGGCTTAAAACTTTCCTTTTCGCTAAGGCTTATAGTTAGGGCTGGATCGGGTGACCCTGGACCATCCCTTGGTTATGTTGCTTTAGACGTAGACTGTGTTTCATAATTATTGTATGGCCTTGCCTTGCAATGTGGAGCGCCTTGGGGCAACTGTTTGTTGTGATTTGGCGCTATACAAGAAAAAAGTTGATTGATTGATTGATTGATTGATCTCCGGCCACAATCCCAAAGCTTCACTAAAAGACCCAGAATTTAGATAAAGTTGAGGCCGCGGCACACTCCATTTCCTAATAAAATGAATTTAAAAGAGTAAAAAGAATGTATGCCAGTATGCTAGCCATACGAAAGGGAAAATAAGTGCATCTTAAGTCTGTACAGATTTTATTTTATTGAATTTCTATTTTTGCTCTGTGAGATGAGATTACTTAGACTTTTTGTTTGTGTTGCGTTTAAGCCCATAGCTTTTCTATTCTTCACTATGAGTATGTTTTTAATTGTATTTAAGCTATTACTTGATATCTATTGTTTTCTAGTTTGTTTTCTGCTTTGATGTGCTTTCACCCAATTGGCGCCATTTGCACTTTTTGTTGCAATAATCCATAATAATGCCATAATTGCAGGTGCTTCACGCAATAAAGTATTACACATACAGCCTTACTAAAACCCAACAAACTTTCCCCAACTGCACATACTCCGTTTTATGAAATGTTTAAGTCTGAATGTCTTCTTTATGTCTACAGTTATTTTAAACTAACAGTTACAATGTAGAATGATTTGAGTTTTTATTCACCGTGTCTGACTTCCATACACTACGAGGAACAGCTCTTTAAACAGCACAGGGCCGGATCAATAACCACTATTGTTTTCTAATGACATACCAAGTCATAAGTTCAAAGTAACTCATAACTACAAGATCCATCCATCCATTCATTTTCTTCCACTTTATCCGGAGTCGGGTCGCGGCGGCAGCGACTCAAGCAAAGCTAACCACAAGATACAGAGTTAAATATGAGGCCATAATTACAAAATAAATCAGAATTATGAGACAGTCATAAATTAGACATAAGACACTAAATTGTTTTCTCAAGATGCTAAACTGTAATCAAACATTCAATCCTGACTGAGATACGTTTAATAATTACGGAGTAACCCTGTTGGGTCTGATGATTGAAGGTGTTCATGCTGGTTACACGGTCACAAATTGAGCTTTATTGGCAATGCGTTAGCGAAGCCATAAAACGGCTATTTGTGACTGTATAACAGCATGAACGTCCGCAAATCATTAGACACAATTCCATCATTTACATGGTTTATTTTTCTGTAGGTAATTCGGTTGGCGAGACTTACCATCGAACCGAGGCAGTGTCCCTCCAACAGCGGTCAGGGCGCGGAGTAATCCATCAAACGTGAAAATCCATCAAATGTGAAACGGAAATTCTGTATCAGAATCCACATCAATACGTTTGTATGGCAGCTTAAATTCATCCATTTCGGCAGCGGCGGTCCATGACTTTCTCTCGTTTTCAGCTAACAGCGCTAACAGCTAGCAGCGCACGCAGCCAGCGTTCTGTCGAATTGTGCGTCTTGTAACATAAATCGACAGTTCTGCGTACCGCCAATATTGCGTGGAGGATAGGAATGACATCTCTTCAGAACACCGGTCAGAGCGCGGAGTAATACATCCAAATGTGAAACGGTTGAATATTTTGCCACCATTACCCCAATATTATACGGTCTGAAATCTCACGTGATTAAGCAATCAGATTTGCGGAAAAAATGTAATTGGATTACACTCATACAAAAAATAATTATAGGATAAGTCATAAGATAGTCATAGGCTCAAAATCGGGGCAAATACGGGATGCCATATTAATTACAGTGTAAAAATAAGGCCAGAATTATGATCAATCAAAACTACAAAATGTGTCATGCACAGGCATAAAATATTTCACATGGATTCACCCTGCTGACAGAACAGATGAAGGGTTTTTTATTTTAACTATGTGTTCATTTTATTGCTGGCAGATAACAAGCTTCCATATCACTGCATTAACATCTGAACTTTTTTTAATTATAAAAGAGTCAAAGTCAGAATTCTGATGCTGAATCATAACTGAAGCAAAGTGTCATGGTGTCATACAGGATTCTATATGGCTCACTGACAGAACAGGATTCTTGTTTTTTTGGCAGAACTGGACTTCCATATATATATATATATATATATATATATATATATATCACACCCACAGGATGTCTGAAGATTTTAATTGTAATTTTATTTAATTTGCGCTGGCAGATAAAAGGTTCCATATACTTGTACTTTGTGAATAGATTGGCTGATTTTTTTTAAATTTAGTTTTATTCTGGCAGTAGTGCAGCAGATAAGTGAAACAATCATGCAAATGGTGATAAAAGCATCAAATTCGGCAGAAATACTCCTTAGACACTCCTCTTTTGAAAAAAAAAAAGATTGTTTGGACAATGTGTGACTGAATTCTATGGAGTTATGGGATAAAAACAGCAAGAATGGTGACAAAGGTCAGTGTCATTTTGTACAGGGGTCAAAAGTTAAAGTGGCTCCCATTTTGATAAAAAGTGATGCAAATTATTGGTTGAGCTAATAGGATTAATAAATGGAATAGTTTTGACAGTGTTGAATGTTTAATAAAGGTCAAACAAGGTTTACGTCTGTTGGATTCTATGACATGTGACATGTTACCCTGTAACGTGATAAGTAAGGATGATACATGGTCCAAACTATTCCTTTTTAAAACCGTGTTAACTCAACCAATAATTTGCATCACTTTTTTACCAAAATTGGAGCAACTTTAACTTTTGACCCCTGTACAAAATGAAACTGACCTTTGTCACCATTCTTGCTGTTTTTATTCTGCAACTCCATAGAATTCAGTCACAGATAGTCCAAACTATACCTTTTTGGAATATTTATGATCAGGCAAATAATGTGGAATATTTTTCAATATGTTTAGAACATCTTTTAATTTTGACCTCTGTGTAATTCTTCAACTGACCTCTACCTGACCACTGATTGAAAAGTCAAGTGGCCAATCGTTTTTTTTTTTTTCAACAAAGGATTGTCTGAGGAGTATTTCTGCCGAATTTGATGCTTTTATCACCATTTGCAGAATTCCACTATAAATATTCTCTTCCCCGCTGCACTACAACAACTTCCATATATCTGCACCGCATCAACGAACATCTGAAGATCTTCAGATCAGCTCCACTGCAGCTGAGATGAAATCAGGCTCCAGAGGAGCACCTGCTCTTTCTAAACCTGTTCCATCCTGAGTCACTCCCACGATCATCTCCCGCACCTCGAACAAACGCGCGCAATTACGCGATGCGGTAAACCCGGTAAATCATCACATTCGCCGGTTTACTCACAGCCAGAGTCCCAAAATGTCCTCTGTTTGAATCCGTTTGCTGGTGTTGGTTCGATCCGCTTAAAGTGGTGCAGCTTCCTCCGGGACGCGACCCGAAATGGACGGATCCGGGCTGCGGGACAAACCGAGACCCGGAACGTGTCCTTCAGTCTGCGCATAAACCGGCACAAGCGCAAAAACTGATCCCGGGTCAGAGAGACTGCAGCGTGACCCCCCCCCAGGAAAAAAAAAACAAAAAAAACCCTGTCCGGTACCGTTTCTAAAAATAAGATCTGACGGACTACTGAAATCTTCATGAGCATCATGACAGAAATGACAAATGTTGCAGGTTTTTAGGAATTCATTTTTTTGTAAGATGACGTCACTGGTTCTGCTCACTCACACTGTTCAGTCATTTAGAAATGTATGACTTTACAGAGTTTGTGGAAAACATAACGATCTCAGTCGAATCATATTTTGTAGCAAATTACAGTGAATTTAAGATATGTATAAAAATAGCTACATTTTATTTTGGAATAAACCTTCTGGACTGCAGAGGTCCCAGAATAATCTCATTATGCAGTTGACCAATCCCAGGTGTAGTTCTGTTAGATAACAATCCCATATGTGGAAATACTGGTATTTATGCCTTTTATAGAATGTGTATGCACTTTTTTTTTTTAAATGGCATCTTTTACTGTTTCTATTTATTAGATGCCTTTTTATTGAATTTGCATAAGCACTTTTTTATGTATGTATGTATGTGTGTGTGTATATATATATATATATATATATATATGTGTGTGTGTGTGTGTGTGTGTGTGTGTGTGTGTGTGTGTGTGTGTGTAACGGGGTCCGGAACAACAGGGTAACAGGGTCCAGAAAAACATGAATACATGATGTACTTCACAGTAAGAGAGAAAATGTTTACAATTCCTCTAAATTTCTAAAAAGAAATTTGGTTCTTTTGGGATTTTTACAGTTCTGTTGGAAATGTGATTTATATATATATAAAAAATGCGGAAAGTATTCACAACCCTTCACTTTTTCCACATTGTTATATTACAGCCTTATTCCAGAATGGGTGGAATTCATTTTTTCCCCTCAAAATTCTACTCACAACACCCCATAATGACATGAAAAATGAATTCCACAAAACAGGGGCATGATAAGAGAAGGTTCTGTGGCCCGCAGAATTTTTATTCACCTTAGGGTCACAAAGTAGTCCCGCGCCCTGAGAACGCAAAGCCCAGCCCAGTACATAGGGGTTTGATTAGGGAGGTGCTAGCCCGTGAATAATTTTATAGGTTAATAGCAGAACCTTAAAATCTGACCTCACAGAGACGTGAAACCAATGAAAAGACACCAAAATGGGTGTAATGTGGTCAAACATTCTGCTTCCTGTCAAGAATCTGGCAGCAGCATTTTGAACCAATTGGAGAGCCCTAATGGGTTTTTTTTTGTTGGGGGGGGGGGGGGGGGGGGTTAATATAGGTGGAGCAATCATGTCGAGTGTGGTTGCAAGTACTGAGTTTAAGTCATCCACAAGACTGTCCAGTGAATGGTCATTTCCCCAAAGTGACGCTAAGATATCAGGCAGTCTGACTTCAAGATCACTTGTAGTTGAAGAGTTGTGTTGCCGCAATGATAAACAAGTTTGTTGTTACAGTAAACATGGCATGGTGTATGTATATATATATATATATATATATATATATACATACACATACATACATAAAAAAGTGCTTATGCAAATTCAATAAAAAGGCATCTAATAAATAGAAACAGTAAAAGATGCCATTTAAAAAAAAAAGTGCATACACATGCAGTCTACATATAAACTTGTACATCAGGTGTTTAACCCTAAATCACAAAGAAGCTTGCTGGCACTTTTACCCCTGGGCTATAACATCTTCCTTTTTAAATTTTTACCTCCACCAATGAAGTTGGAGTTTATGTTTTTGTCCCAGTTTGTTTATTTGTGAACAGCCTGGAGCCCACTTTTTTTTACTGAAGATTCATACCTTAATAGGCAAGAAGTGATATTAATTTAGAGTCTTATTGCCATGTTTACTGTAACAACAAACTTGTTTATCATTGTGGCAACACAACTCTTCAACTACAAGTGATCTTGAAGTCAGACTGCCTGATATCTTAGCATCACTTTGGGGAAATGACCATTCACTGGACAGTCTTGTGGATGACTTAAACTCAGTACTTGCAACCACACTCGACATGATTGCTCCACCTATATTAACCCCCCCCCCACACAAAAAAAACCCCACAGTCACCGTGGTTCAGTGATTACTTATGTGGCCTCAAGCATAAGGTGGTCTAGAACGGAAATGGCGTAGTTCAAAACTAGAAGTATTCTACCTTGCGTGGCATCAGTTTGACAACATAATGCTTAACCTAGGCTCATGTGTTATACATCACACTGACAAAGTGAGGAACCTTGGGGTAGTTTTTGATCCTACATTGTCCTTTGACCTCCACATTAGAGATATTACGAGGACTGCTTTCTTCCACCTGCAAAATATAGCGAAGATTCGTCCCATCTCATCTATGGCTGATGCTGAGACTCTGAATCATGCATTTGTCTCTTCTAGATTGGACTACTGCAATGTTCTATTTTCTGGTTTACTGCAGTCCAGCATTAGGGCTCTCCAATTGGTTCAAAATGCTGCTGCCAGATTCTTGACAGGAAGCAGAATGTTTGACCACATTACACCCATTTTGGTGTCTTTTCATTGGTTTCACGTCTCTGTGAGGTCAGATTTTAAGGTTCTGCTATTGACCTATAAAATTATTCACGGGCTAGCACCTCCCTAATCAAACCCTATGTACTGGCCCGGGCTCTGCGTTCTCAGGGCGCGGGACTACTTTGTGACCCTAAGGTGAATAAAAATTCTGCGGGCCACAGAACCTTCTCTTATCATGCCCCTGTTTTGTGGAATTCATTTTTCATGTCATTATGGGGTGTTGTGAGTAGAATTTTGAGGTGGAAAAAATGAATTCCACCCATTTTTGGAATAAGGCTGTAATATAACAATGTGGAAAAAGTAAAGGGTTGTGAATACTTTCCACATTTTATATATATATATATATATACACTCAACAAAAATATAAACGCAACACTTTTGGTTTTGCTCCCATTTTGTATGAGATGGACTCAAAGATCTAAAACTTTTTCCACATACACAATATCACCATTTCCCTGAAATATTGTTCACAAACCAGTCTAAATCTGTGATAGTGAGCACTTCTCCTTTGCTGAGATAATCCATCCCACCTCACAGGTGTGCCATATCAAGATGCTGATTAGACACCATGATTAGTGCACAGGTGTGCCTTAGACTGCCCACAATAAAAGGCCACTCTGAAAGGTGCAGTTTTATCACACAGCACAATGCCACAGATGTCACAAGATTTGAGGGAGCGTGCAGTTGGCATGCTGACAGCAGGAATGTCAACCAGAGCTGTTGCTTGTGTATTGAATGTTCATGTCTCTACCATAAGCCGTCTCCAAAGTCGTTTCAGAGAATTTGGCAGTACATCCAACCAGCCTCACAACCGCAGACCACGTGTAACCACACCAGCCCAGGACCTCCACATCCAGCATGTTCACCTCCAAGATCGTCTGAGACCAGCCACTCGGACAGCTGCTGAAACAATCAGTTTGCATAACCAAAGAATTTCTGCACAAACTGTCAGAAACCGTCTCAGGGAAGCTCATCTGCATGCTCGTTGCCCTCATCGGGGTTTCGACCTGACTCCAGTTCGTCGTCGTAACCGACTTGAGTGGGCAAATGCTCACATTCGCTGGTGTTTGGCACGTTGGAGAGGTGTTCTCTTCATGGATGATGCGAAGGAGATGTGTTGCACTGCATGAGGCAAATGGTGGTCACACCAGATACTGACTGGTATCCCCCCCCCAATAAAACAAAACTGCACCTTTCAGAGTGGCCTTTTATTGTGGGCAGTCTAAGGCACACCTGTGCACTAATCATGGTGTCTAATCAGCATCTTGATATGGCACACCTGTGAGGTGGGATGGATTATCTCAGCAAAGGAGAAGTGCTCACTATCACAGATTTCGACTGGTTTGTGAACAATATTTGAGGGAAATGGTGATATTGTGTATGTGGAAAAAGTTTTAGATCTTTGAGTTCATCTCATACAAAATGGGAGCAAAACCAAAAGTGTTGCGTTTATATTTTTGTTGAGTATATAAATCACATTTCCAACAGAATTGTAAAAATCCCAAAAGAACCAAATTTCTTTTTAGAAATTTAGAGGAATTGTAAACATTTTCTCTCTTACTGTGAAGTACATCATGTATTCATGTTTTTCTGGACCCTGTTACAGCCTGTCATGAACCCTGACCCCCCATATGGAACTACGCCTTTTCAACATTCTGCCTGTAGGATCCTGTTAAATGTCTGAGCTGAGCTCGGTGGGTTTTATAAATGGGTGTTCTCCTGTTATACTATAAAACATTAATACTGATGATAGTTCACACGGGCTACAAAATAAATAAAAATCAAATTTCTAATACCAATATATGTGTAACTTTACAAAGGGGACTTGAGAAATAGTTTCATTCCAGACAGCCTCGAACAAATGATTTGACCATAGACTGTATATGATATGTTATGTACATGATTTGGCACATTTCACCCTTTGACCTCTGACAAACAAGGAAGTGGACACATATTTTGTCACATACGCTCTGACATTTTTGTGATTACAGATTTAAATTTCTTCTTCAAAGTACTGTCAACAGCAAGATATTTGTACGGCGTTAAATTAAGGAATGGCACGCTGAGCCGTTACATAATTCAAACACTGTGAGCTGTTTGTCCTGTTTGTCCTGAACGCATTATTATTCAACCGTGTGTAAAATGACTAATTGGTGAAATCGGGGTGTTCCAACGCCGTGTCCACCCACCCCTCATCCCGCCCGCATGTTCATCCTGAATAAGAGTTTGTGTTGCAGCTTTGAGCTGATGGCTCAGTTAGATATGAAGCCTCAAAGCAGAACTGAACACCGTAAAGACGTCAGACAGCACATGAAGCGACGAGCTACAAGAAACATGAAACCAGCTCAGCCTGCAAAAATAAAAAATATATACGATGACTGTTTCTGCACTGAAGCGGTGCCCCATTCATAACACTGGTATACAAATATTTAAAAGTTGCCTGCTTCAGAAATAAAATGTGATATTTTTATGGATTTTGGCATGTTGAATTCAAATATGACAATAGCAATGGCCAACTGGCTACTGTTTCCAAGATATACAAGGTTTTACATTGTGCATCTACATAATTACGTATATTGTGTTAACAGTAGAGTTTTCATGAAAAATCATAAACATAGGTCTTTTTATGTTTCTCTGACTGTTTGTATAATATTTCACCTGTTCTCTTTTTGTAACACTTTAAAAATCAGCAAAAGGGTTATATATTAATCCTTAGTAGCACAGTAATAGCATTTCTTAAAACTACAGCCAATCAACAATTTCAAACATTTTCATTCTCCGTGGCCCAAAATGAGCAAAGTTTGACTATCTTTATTTCAGAAGCATTTTGGCTGTAGACCAGTGAAATCAGTCATCTTAAAAAACAAAACAAAGCTCAAAACTGTTAGAAGTCAAAATCACACATCCACAGTCTTCACACTGGAAATATGAGTTAAACAGTCCAGTCTCACACTTTTTGTGGTTCCCCCATCACAAAAATGGGGCACTTTTGGTGACGGGTGTGTAATTTTTTTTTACTATTTATAATCCTCCCCCTTCTCCTAAATCTAACCATAACCCCCCCCCCAGACCCCCCATCACCACACATTTCCTGCACTCGCCACAAAATGAATTCATGCCCCGTCACGAAAAACATCCCATTTTGGTGATGATATCACAAACCCAGAGATTAACTTTTCCTCATGCCATCACAAACTGCGATAAGACTGGGTTAGAATTAAACACGTTTTGTGTGCTGGAGCACACTCACATCTTATCAACAGACAAAACAATGTTTGATCATCACTGCTATTTGAATAAAGTGTATTAAAACAAAAATCCAACCCAAAGCCACCAGCACAACCACTGAATTACTGATCAAATCAAATTATGCAAAAAAAAAAAACAAAAAAAAAAATATTACTTTATATTGACAAAAAATATATATCAAAAAGACTGCAATAATAATGAAAAGTTTTCCAGGATCAAATAATTTAGACTAAAATGTGAAGTATCAAACACTAAAATCTGTGTCACCACACTTTACTTTTAAAGTTCATTCATTCTGGTAAACTGTTTTATTGTTTTCATCATAACTTTTCATAAATTGTGGACTTGTAATTTTATCTACAAATTTAAAAAAAAACATCAGATTTAAATTTGTCTGAAAAGCTCTTTAATATAGTACTTTAATTTGAAAATTTGACAAAGCTGAGTAATTGTTTTATTAATAAATTAGCATTTAGAATGTGCAAACTGGAGACATTACAGACAGTAAGAAATTTTACTGGGTCCTCTCCCACAGGAAAATTTTGACACTGTTTTACATAAAACCATGCATATTAATGATATTTTTGACTATTATTCCTATATTTGTGAAAAGAAAAACATGACAGGTACTTGGTAGGGGAAGCACTGAAAATACAATGAAATTCATTTAGATTTAATTATTTGTTGCAAGACTGATACTCTATATTCCAAAACCCACCTCTTTCTTTAAATACTTGAACATAAAATTCTCTTAAGATTAATTTCCTGAAAATACAAAATTTAATCATCTCTTCCATTAAAATGAAATGCAATTATAATCTGTTGAGAAACAGATAAAATATCAGGAAAAAAAACACATCATCAAAAACAAAATGGCCAATTGCCTTTTATGATTTATTGTAATTTGAACATTATCGTCTATAGAACAACAAACAAACAATAAAAAACTTCTGTTCCTACTGCAAGGCAGGGGGACCAGAGTTCCAAACATTATATTTCAGTGATAGTTGATGCTTTTTATTAAACCACTAAAATTGTTCTGAAATAAATACAGACTATAGGCTTTTTTTTTTATTTCAGAATGATTTTTTTAATCTTTAATGTTTTTTTCTCCATAATAATCAAGTAATTCAACACACAGCTGCTCACCTCCTTCCTCAAGGGGGTACTTGGGCTTGTTTGGGGGGGGGGGGGGGTGACAGGCGTGCTGCTGCTCCTGACGTGTCTGTTCAGAATATGCCTCATTTTTTGAGCAGAGCAGCTTGCTAAACATTGATGAGTTAACTAAAACAACAGTATGTGGAAATTGCGATAGCTGAAAGAAGGAGCAACAATTTCCCATTTTGTCTTTCACACAATTCACAGACCTTTTATAAAAGTTCATTAAAGCCCCTTTCACACCGGGCCTGCTTTGAGTTGCTTCATGTGGTGTCAGTCAGGTGCGTGCAGCAGGGGGGCAGAGAGGAGGTGAGGATGCAGAGGAGGTGCTACAGCCAGTCTGTGTTCGCTCTGATTTTTCTTCTAGTTTCTATTTGTTCTTGTGCTGAGCTGCAGGTCTGCGCTCTGAGTTCCGTTATAGTTTATCGTCCTTCCTGTGACTGGGAGCTGCAGCTGGCTTTCGCATGTTTGTGCGTGCAAACCATCCATGAGTGGACATGGAGAAGTTCTGAGTTTATACTGGATGTGGACATGTCCTGTCTCTGGCAGTCAGTCTGTGAGCAGGACTTATTTATGGACTTTAATACAATCAGAGAGAATTTGACAAAGTGAGCGCAATGAGCAGTCAGGCTGCAATCTGAGCATTTTTTCTTTTCTTTTAATTGTTCACATGTGCAGTGTAGTTTTACTGCATTGTGTACAAGTATAAACAGTTTGTGTCAACAATCCTGCGTGATTTACAGCACGGCAATAATGGAACACAGCAGGAATCATAAATTGGCATCTGGCAACGTTGTATTGTGAGGGTGTGACTTCCAGTCACGTTGAGAACCGTTGCTTTGCCCTGACTTGCATTGAAACCACTTCCTTTCTGCGTCCTGTGCTCGACGCAGAAAAAAATTACACGTTTAATTTTTGGCTTCCAATTTGCTTCGTCCTTTGCGTCTGTCACGCTGTTGTGGCGTTGAGCTACATCGCCTCGGCACTAGGTTGCATCCACATGACGTCGTCATGATGCCACACCACGCAACTCAAAGTGGGCCCGGTGTGAAAGGGGCTTTACCTCACAGGAGTCCTGACAGGGAAAGCACCACAGGGGGCTGCGACAGCTTGTCACCTGCACAGCAGGAGTAAACACTGCCCATTGCCCATGCAGGGGCCGAGACAGGGAACATCAATATGCAGACCTCAGTCTGTTAACACCTGCAGAATAGAGGACACACTCTAACCACCAGTGGCAACACTTTGGTATGTGCTTTGCACATCTGGGCGTTACCACATACCAAACAGGAAACACACTCAGTATGGTGAATTATGTCCGTTACGTGTTGAATGTCTGCCACAAATGAAATGTAGAAATCCAAAGATTTCTTCAGATGCGTGAGCTAATATGGGGAGAAAAGTGAGCTAGCTTATAAATTATGGACAAAGTTAGGAACAGACAACATGCTGGGTGACATACTGTCACTTCTTTCTCCTGTCTGAGTTTTTTTCTTTTCTTTTTTGCTCCCTGACTTATGAGGCATCCAAATGGGCTTTTCAGTATTAAATTCAAATGTCCACAAAATCTACAATCCGGATCAGATCCGGATCAAATTTTGTCAGGTGATACAGAGTCAGGTGATACCGAGTGCCAGTCTGCACCTTACTTTCAAATATGAGAGTGATTGTGGCATGTTTGATTAGGATAAGGATAATGATAATGAGATATACTTTACTGATCTCACAGTGGAGAAATTATGTTTACACTCCAGTTACCTCAGACAGCAATTAGTCCACAATTATTACTTGTTTACTGTAATAATGGCACACATCAGAATTAAAGACAGCACATACACATTTGACATTGTTTATGTGCACTAAGTTTGAAGAAGTCCGTTATCCGAATTGAGGCAAGTGGGTGAAGGCCATGCAGCAACCCTGAGATGCGCCACCGTCAGCTTGGGGGGGTGATGGGGGCTGCAGCTAAAACTGCACCGCCCCCGCCGAAGGGGGAAGGAGTGATGTTTAGCAGGCGCTGGAAAAGGGGGGGGGGGATGTTGATGGGGAGGGAGGGGTGGGGGGAGGGAATGGAGCATGCTTCAGTCCTATGAAAAGCAGTTTATTGTCTTTGTGATGTGATGTATTGTCTTTGAGATAAGACACAGCCAATGTTCCCCAGGCCGAAAAAAATCCCTCTGGAGGAAAAACAGTCGGGCAATTTGACCTTCAGGCTTGATAAGCCTGTAATGTTATGGTTTGAGCAGTAAAAAACACTTTATAACAGTTCCACTTGCACAAACAAATCCCAATTATGAATTAAGAATATTCCCAATTACACTATGTAACAAATTTTTATTTTTGTTTTGTTCCTGGGTACACAGTGTGTTTTCCTAACCTGTTATGCCTTAAATAAATAGAAAATAGCTGTTATTCCACATTGCTGTTATTCCATTGCTTCTGTGATCAAGACAATGATATTTTGAAATTTGTCTGTTTTCAAGAATATTCTCGATTCGCCTTCACTACTACTGAGTAGTCTTCTAGAATATTCTTGAACTACTACAACTGTCCAGAATTTTCTAGAAGTTTCCAGAATTATCTAGAAATTTCAAGAAACTTTTAGAACTTTCTAGAATGTTAAAAAAAATAAAATCAAAGTTTGTGCTGAATGTAGTCATTTTTCCATAGACTTTAGACATAAGCAGTTGAAATATAACACTTAGAAGCCAGGAACAAAAATTGTGTTACATAGTGTTATGAATTAAAAATATTCACCGGCCTCTGAAATCTTCAACTTCAACTGCAAGGCACGTATCTGCTCCAAGATGTCATCCAATTTGCATCTGAGTTCAAGAGTCATCGCAGTCTGAGAATGCACTGCCTTGCCAACCTCGTTAATCATGACGGACAAGAGAGGGGCCGTGGTTCTTGACGCCGTCTTGCCAATTTTCCGGTAGATCAAGGCAGCACATAAGCCAAAACGTACCAGCCCTGCTACCATAAGACCAAAAATGAATAAATCCTTGACATCCTCAACGGAGAAAGGCGCCAAGCATGCCGCACGCCAGGAACTCCAGGAGTCGAGAACATAGCCCGCAGGAGACGTTCCATCTGGGCAGGTAGGATCCCCCGGTCCTGACCTTCTTGTAGAAAAAATGGTGTCAATAGCATTCAGAGACCAGCTGATCAATTCCATGGTTAATCCAATAGTCCAATAGATGCAGAATCCAATATAATTTGAGGAAATCACAGTCTGGTGAAGTAGGGACGTGAAGGTTAAAGGCAGAGAACAGAGATAAGGGAGAGTGGAAGAGATGCGACTGCCCTCGTCGGAGTCCCAAGCTTTTAACCGTAGTCATTGTAATTTACATTGCCAGGATATAATGTAAAATTTGCATGAAATGGGGTTTTCAATGTTAAATTTAAACGGCCACAAAATCTGTAAACTGGATCAGATGAGAATCAATCTTTGACCTGACTTTGACCTTTGACATATGACCTTGAAAATTGAATCAGTTCTTGCCTATCAGGATATGAATATTAAGTAAAAATTTCATAACAACATATGAAAAATTTTGGGCTCCAGGCTGTTCACAAACACACAGACAAAGCGTTTCACCGTTTTGTGACTGCTCACCTTTTGCATGCTTGCTGCTGTCACCGTTTCCATCCCGACTTTCAGTGGCCGTCTCTTCCGTTTCCTGACAGGGGGACAAGGCGGCTCCTGTCCAATGTTCATACGTTCTTTCACCACAACTCCATCCATGTGTACAGATACTGACTGCTTTTCTTTGGGCTTTTTCTTCCGCTGTAACAACATAATTCCTTCACTTATTTCACATGATTGCTGCAGAACATGTTTCAAAATTCTCCAAGCACTAAATGAAGCCATTACTTTAGAAAAAAGATTCAGTATTTTTAAATGATAAAAACATTTCCTTCGGGAGCAGAGAACTGAAACAATCCTTCAAATGGTGATACAAGCATCAAATTCGACACAAATATTCCTTAGACACTACTCTTTTGAAAAAAAAAAAAGATTGGCCACTTGAACTTTCAATAGCTGGCCAGGTAGGGGTCAACTGAAGAATTACACAGGGGTCAAAAATCGAAGATGCTCCAAACATTTTGAGAACTATACCACATTATTTGTCTGATCATAAATATTCCAAAAAGGTATAGTTTGGACTATCTATGACTGAATGTTCTGGAGTTATGAGGTAAAAACAGCAAGAATGGTGACAAAGGTCAATTTCAGTTTGTACAGGGGTCAAAAGTTAAAAGACATGTCTCACGTTTTTAACATCCTAGTTAGTAAGACACCATGAAAGTACTCATGACTGTAAGTGTCTCTACACACGTGCTAATAACTAGTGATCTCTGATGTATTTTATTCCTCTCACTCTGAGTGTTAGCAGGTGCATTTCTGGAAAATGTTTCATTCGGCAAGTCTCAGCATTTTTCAGTGTGTGGCATCCTTATTAGCAAAACAGAAACATCCTGATGACTGACAGACAGAGGGAAATGAACCTGCTCCGTCTGAAAACAAAACGTCTGAGCTGCTGTTCAAAAGTGATGGCTCAGATTTACAGACAGGAGATGACAAGCTTCACCCCAAAACTCTTAACTTTTTCAGTGTCGGATTTTGGAGTCTAAAGTGTGGCGACGCGCTGTTTGTTATTGAAGCTGTGGACATGGACGTGGGACATCTGACTCTGTTTTTAACAGACTGCCTGGATACAGAGATGTATTTGTTACATTGGATAAACTCAGAATACATAATTTCCAGGAGTTTATGGACGTTATTTTACAATCAAGAGAGAGGCAAAGCCGCAGCCAGCGATTTCAGAATCAGAATTGCCTTTATTGTCAGTGGCTACGTTTACATGCCGTTAATATTCGGGATAAGGTTAATATTTCGGTTTCTGAATCATTAGGAACACGTTTACATGCTTAAGCAGACAGAGTTACTCCTGTATACATGGTCATTGGTATCATTTGGAATATCCCCATCTAAACAATGACACACGTCTTCCACCGGTGCTTGATTTGGTCTGGCGTTCGTGCAAATTCTGCTTCGCGTAACCTTTCGGCCACCTTCTTGTAAATGTCGCTATCTCGGTACTTTCTACCGTCAATAAAAGGCATTATATTCATGTCTTTCACGATACTAATGAAGTACTCGGTTTCCCCCTCGCTCCAAAAGTGTGGTGCTGTGCTGCCGTGTCTGGATTTCCCCATGCTGTGCTTCTGTGGTGTCCGGTGGGTTGCGTGCGCCGCATACAAGTGGTTGCCAAACTCAAAAGACCAAGATTCCTTGCGGATAGGACATGCGCAGAACACAAAATAATATTCCTTTCTATGGCGATAATCCGATGCGCGATTATATGACCTGATATTCGGGTTAGAAAAGGAGTAACCCAGGAGTCATATTCGGGTTTTTAGAAAACCCAAATATGAGCATATTAGGGTTTTTGCGGGTGTTTACATGGCCATACGCAACCGGGTTATTGCTAATATTCTGGTTATGAAAGGGTTATTGGCTGCATGTAAACGTAGTCATTGTAATTTACATTGCCACGAGATCTGAGTGCAACTCCAAAATGTGCTCATCTGAGGTGTGAGTAATTATTAGCCAAATAAAAAAGATAATAAAATTTAACAAAATAAATTATCTAAATATATGTACATCTAAAAATAAAATGTGAACAAAATATAAAATGTAAAACGAGAAATTATGTACAACTGTGGAATGATATTGCACAGGGAAAATATTGCACATGGATATTGCACAAGAAACTTTGAAAAGTGCAGATCAATGTGGTTTGTTATTGCTCAGTGTAGTGATTCACACGCGCGAGCTTTGAGCATGTGAAGTTTACATTTGAAATTAACCCATAACACGACGGTGAGTCTGACATGTTCAGTATTTTACCTCTGTGCTTTGTAGCTAAAATTCAATTTATTTTTTTTACTTTGAGTGTAAATTTGGAGCTGTGTATGTGTTCTGCGAAGCTAGCTGTGTATGTGTGTGTGTGTGTGTGTGTGTGTGTGTGTGCGTGCACGCACACGTGCACACTGTGCAGCTGACGAGCCACTTGTTTTGCCCCGGCAGCAGATGTATTTTTTAGATTTTATTGATAACAACACTCATAACTAATCGTGCATAAAGCTGAAGCTGGAGCAGAGATGGTTATTTACAGGCTGCGTTTATGACTCGTGGCTGCAGATTTTACCGTAAATTAACAGTTCTCACTTAAAAACGAGTCATCATAACACGACATCACACTTATGTAAACTCTGGATTTAATCTGTGCCTCCGTTCTTAACGTTAGCAGCTACATTCCATTGAAGCGCATGCTGGGACGCTTCTAGTAGCGACGTCACTTGTCGGAAACACCCGAGTACTCACGAGTACTTTGTTTTTGGACGTCTCCATAGCTGTTTGTTGTGAATGCCGTATACTTTGAAACGAGTCATAGAAGTGCACAAAGTAATCCTGGCGGATCATCGGATGGTCACTAACAGCCTAAATCTAAACTGTTATGATTTTGGTGCGACATGTCCTTTAAAGTTGCTTCAAATTTTGTAAAAAGTGGTGTAAATTATAGCTTGAGCTAATAGGATTAATAAATGGAATAGCTTGGACTGTGTTGAATGTAAGATCAAACAATGTCAACGACGTCCACTGGATTCTATGACATGACATATATTACCCCGTAATGTGACAACTGAGCATGATACATGGTGCAAACTATTCCTTTATAAAACCTTATTAACTCAACCAATAATTTGCATCACTTTTTTATACCAAAATTGGAGCAACTTTAACTTTTGACCCCTCTACAAACTGAAATTGACCTTTGTCACCATTCTTGCTGTTTTTACCCCATAACTCCATAGAATTCAGTCTCAGATTGTCCAAACTATACCTTTTTGGAATCTTTGTAATCAGACAATTAATGTGGTGTAATTTTCAATATGACTGGAGTGTTTTTTTAATTTTGACCCCTGTGTAATTAATTCTTCAGTTGACCCCTACCTGGCTGCCGACTGAAAACTGAAGTGGCCAATCGTTTTTTTTTTTCTAAAGAGTAATGTCTAAGGAGTACTTCTGCCGAATCTGGTGCTTGTGTCACCATTTGCAGGATTCCTCTGTAAATATTCTGTCATCTGCTGCACTAACAATTCACTGTTTTTAAAGTACATTAGCGACACTCAGTGGAAAGCAATGTACTGACTGAATCTTAAAACAATTAAAAGTTGAGAAAAACCAAATGAACCAATTACTTCAAAACATGTTTCACTTTCAAAATGTTCTACAGACTAAATTAATTAATTGCTTCAGTTACCCAGTGTTTCGAAATGTGCCAAATACTCAATGTTGACAAGAACCAAAAGGCACAACTGTTTCACAAAGTGAGTGCTTCGTGACCCCCCCCCCCATCCAAATAAACCCCTGACCTGAACAAGGATTGTACAGTCTTATTATCAACAATGATTCACTTCATGAAATCACTCCCACGTCTCAGTGTGACATGGTATGCACGACTGTTTGTAGTGACCTCTGACCTATAGCCAGATGCAGGTCAGGATCCTCTGCTCAAAGGTTTTCATTAAACTGATGGACCAAAGTTATTTTTTTCCCCACATTTTCACTGTGAGTGGACGATGATGCTGGACATATGTTGGTCTGAAAAATGTGAACTCTGTGAAGTGTGAAGTCTTTTTGTGGGGCTGTGGGCCGCCGCAGAGGAATGTGAAGCTTTGTCGGACTGTTGGCATCACGTGGACAAAGGATCTCGCTCTCAGAGCCTCCGGCACAGTGACAGAGATCTGTGACGACACACAGCTCACATGTAGCAGACGCAGGAATCTGACACACCGCAAAGCAGAAGCTGAGGCGTCTCATGACGTCATCAGATAAACGAGGCCCTTTGAGCAAGTTCTGGACTGGTCGCGTGTTTGTATTTGATGTACAACCCCAATTCCAATGAAGTTGGGATGAAAAATGTAAATAAAAACAGAATACAATGATCTGCAAATCCTCTTCAACCTATATTCAATTGAATACACCACAAAGACAAGATATTTAATGGTCAAACTGCTAAACTTTATTTTTTTTGTGCAAATATTTGCCATTTTGAAATGGATGCCTGCAACACGTTTCAAAAAAGCTGGGACAGTGGTATGTTTACCACTGTGTTACATCACCTTTCCTTCTAACAACACTCAATAAGCGTTTGGGAACTGAGGACACTAATTGTTGAAGCTTTGTAGGTGGAATTCTTACCCATTCTTGCTTGATGTACGACTTCAGCTGTTCAACAGTCCGGGGTCTCTGTTGTCATATTTTACGCTGAACATTGAGAAACACTGTTCTTACTGTAGACTGTTAGACTATTTTTTCATGCAGTTGTTCACAAAGTGGTGATCCTCGCCCCATCTTTGCTTGTGAATGGCTGAGCCTTTTGGGGATGCTCCACCTTTTTTGAAATGTGTTGCAGGCATCCATTTCAAAATGAGCAAATATTTGCACAAAAACAAAAAAGTCTATCAGTTTGAACATTAAATATCTTGTCTTTGTGGTGTATTCAACTGAATATAGGTTGAAGACAATTTGCAAATCATTGTATTCTGTTTTTATTTACATTTCACACAATGTCCCAACTTCACTGGAATTGGGGTTGTAAATGAAATCTAAGGCATGTTCACCGTCTTGGAAATATGTATCATCCCGTGAGTTGTCTAAAGAAAAGTGCCTGTAAAAGTGATTTGTATTCAAAGTAATTTGTTTGTCCAAATACGTATGAAAATGGATGTAATTCATATCTGGTTAATGTGATTTTTTTGTAAACCCCTTGAATTTAAGGTAAAATTCTACACTACAAGCACATTTTCTTTATTGAAACTATAATAGAGGCAAATTTGGAGGAAAATTACTGTTCAAATACTTATGGGTCCATATTATATATACATATATATATATATATATATATATATGTGTGTGTGTGTGTTAAAAATCCTTCAACCATTTAAATACATTTGTATGTTATTCTGCGCACAGAACAAACTGATGTAGTCACAATGAAACGTTCATGTCTGATTGACAGGCTGACTAAAGAAATGTAAGTGAAGCGCGCCCTCTGATGTCGAAACAAGGCACTGCAAGTGCTGTGGATCATGGCACCTTCCGTAAAAGTAAAAATGGATTCATTGTTGGAAACGTTAGGAGCAGGAACGTTTTGGCTCACCTGAATCAGGGCTTTAGATTTGGAATGTTTCACCATGACTGCACAGAAACAAAGAAAGTTCATGTTATGAGTCTGAAAATCACCTCAAATAAGCCACAACATGACTCAGAGTGCGGAACAGCGCTTGAAAGTGCATGTTGTTTTATTGCACATCGAGCATAAAAGCAGCACTGTATGCAGACAGAATTGTAAGAGAACTTTTCTCCAAGCACAGAATGTAATCAGAGCCAACAAGACCCTGCAGTTAGTGGAAAGTGTGGAGACGGCAGTCTTGGAACGGAAACTGACAATTTAATAGACTTGGAAAAGAAAAGAGAAGAAAGACTCAAGTTTCCACTGAAGGTTTACTGCAAGCATGAGTCCAGCTGGGAGCCTATCACAGGCCGCCACACACCCACCCAAAGGGGGATGGAGGGGGGGCAGAGGTCCAAGGGTCCACCTACCTGCTAGGTACCTCTCCAGGGAGGGTGAAGAGTTCTGGTTCCAAGTGTAGCAGCAGAAGAACAACAGCCAGACCAAAAGGGTTGCCAGCACCAGAACCAAGACGCAGAGGAGCCGGGCCACAGCCGGGTTGGTGAGGGCCCAGGCCGCCAGGGCATCCATGCTGACCTGTGGCGTGCAGACTGCTGGTCACCCGTGGATGTGTCTCAGTCTGACTGCAGCAGAGCTCAGCGGGTCACTGTGGGCCGGTTCTGTGCTCTCGGGGCAGCAGCAGGAAACCACAGATGGATACCAGCTGTTCCAGAAGGAGCTCAGACCACAGCCCACGTCAGCTCTCTCTGTGTGTGTGTGTATGTATGTGTGTAGAGGAGAAACAGAGACTGGAGGAGTGGCTTCTCCGTCTGCATGTGGAGGAATCCTCACACATTGAGGCTGGACCTGGCCTCCCAGAATGCACCTCTTTCCCTGCACACCTGACAGCATGTGTGTGTGTGTGTGCAAAGATGAATGACTGAAAGTCTGAAGCTAGTTTATCAGAACTCTGTTCACATGAGCAGCCGACTGGTTTCACCAACATCCACACAAGTCAAATATTTGCACAAGATACACTCAAGTGGAAGCGCGCTGACAAAATCCTCGCGAGTCGTCGTCTGCTTTTCATTGTTTGGTCTCTTAACACCATTAAAAGTGCTTCAGGTCATCCTCTCTTCATATCAGTGCTGTTTGCCGGAATTTGTCTTCTGTTTTCAAAATGTACAAATTTCTCACAGCTGTTCATGTGCTTATAGATTAAAAAATGTGAAGCTTCTTTTTAAAGCTTCACATTATCTGTAATGTGATTGTTTTTTTGTTTTTTTAATTAACATCTGCAGAACCATTAGTCAAATTCAAAGCCAGTCCGTACTGTTGGGCTGCAGTGGGAACATAAACTTTGACAACAAGCAAACGACAAAAGGAGAAAAAAAAAAAAAAAAAAACCCTGCAAGGAACGGTGCATCCAGAAAGCATTCATGCCGCTTCATTTCTTCCACATTATTGTGTTATAGACTTATTCCAAGAGTAAAAATTTTTTCCCCCTCGACTCACAACACCCCATAATGACATGAAAAAAGTTTTAATTTTTGCAAAATTAAAACAAAAACTAAGAGATCACATGTACATTTCACACCCTTTGTAATACTTTGTTGATGCTCCTTTGGCAGGAAGAAGGTGATGTTATGGACAGTTGCCCACCCGAGTGCTCCTTGTCATTGTGTCTTTTAACCAATTTTTACTAGGTTTTTTTCCCCTCTACTTTTCTTAGATTAATAGTTTTTAATAATTTATTGACCAGTGAATACATGCTGCTTCACTTTTTTTTTTTCCTGGTGTTTGGGGTACTCTTCTCAAGCGGAGTCCCAGCCATGGCGGAGCACCACCAGGGGTCCTTTCTTTACACGAGGGATCAGCTGAAGGAGCTCCGATGCAGCAGCCCAAACAGGGAAAGACATGACATTCCTAAAGAAATGCAGATGAAATCCCAGAGCTGCAGCTCCGGGCAGAGACTGTGGCAAAGGAAGAGATATCGGCCGTACCTTCTGTTGTGATAGGGAAAGTAAGACTGTTGGCAAACAAAATAGACGCGGCCACCATCTTGGAGCTGTCATCGTAATGATTCTATCACAAGGCACAGTGAAGGTTTGATTTTCTAATTTATTTTTTATCTTTCTGTATTAAAGTGCTTTGTTTTTTGTAATTTTTTCTGTTGTGTCTTTTAGCACTGTGTAAAGTGCTATAAAAATATAATGTATTATTATTATGGTAGTATTATAAGATGCTGAGAGCTGCAGAGAGTGAAGCTTCCACAAAGCTCCAAAGGTGTCAACAGTCACACACATGGTCCAGGAGGTTGGAAACAGCCTTGGAACTCTTTCTCTCTAACCTGATATGAAGTATATTCATACTCTGATTTATATACAGTTCTGTGTAAAAATTTGGGCACCCCTGATGATTTCCATGATTTTCCTTTATAAATCATTGGTTGTTTGGATCAGCAATTTCAGTTAAATATATCATATAGCAGACAAACACAATGATATTTGAGAAGTGAAATGAAGTTTATAGGAGTTACAGAAAGTGTGCAATAATTCTTTAAACAAAATTAGGCAGGTGCATAAATTTGGGCACCCCAACAGAAAAAAATGCACCAATATTTAGTAGATCCTCCTTTTGCAGAAACAACAGCCTCTAAACGCTTCCTATAGCTTCCAATGAGAGTCTGGATTCTGGTTGAAGGTATTCTGGACCATTCTTCTTTACAAAACATCTCAGGTTCATGGACAGCCCGCTTAAAAATCACACCACAGATTTTCAATAATATTCAGGTCTGGGGACTGAGATGACCATTCCAGAACGTTGTACTTGTTCCTCTGCATGAATGCCTTAGTAGATTTTGAGCAGTGTTTCGGGTCGTTGTCTTGTTGAAAGATCCAGCCCTGGCACGTCATCTTTGTCACTGATTCATGAACATTGTTTTCAAGAATCTGATATTGACTGGAATCTTGGAACTTTAACAAGATTCCCAGTACCTGCACTGGCCACACAGCCACACAGCATGATGGAACCACCTCCAAATTTTACTGTAGGGAGCAACCTTTTATGTTTTCAACATTTTTTTTTTTTTGGATATTTAATGTTTTGGCCGCTCATACAGGCATGACTGGTGGATTGCTGCAGAGATGGTTGTCCTTCTGGAAAGTTCTCCTCTCTCCACAGAGAAATGCTGGAGCTCTGACAGAGTATCCGTCTGGTTTTTGGTCACATCCCTAAGACCCTTCTCTCCTGATCACCCAGTTTGGATGAGCAGACAGCTCTAGGAAGAGTCCTGGTGGATCCAAACTCCAATTTGCAGAAACATCTCAAAGATGATCAGTGGAAAAGCTGATCAGGCTGTACCTGAGCTCAATGTTGTGAATATTTTGATGTGATTTCTTAGGGTTTTTCCCCCCACTCAAAACACCCCAATCAATTTGGGGGAAAAAAACAAACTTTTTTCCGCATTGTCATTATGGGTAATTTTGTGTGGAATTTTGAGGGGAAAAAATTATTTAATCCATTGTGGAAGAAGGCTGTAACAAAGAAATAGGTGCCAAAAGTGAAGCACTAAATACACAGTAACTGATAAATGAGGCACCTGTGGTGAGATAAGTTGTTTCTGAAGTTCAGAATGAGATTCAAACCATTTTGTTGAGAACCATTTGACTTTAATGAAACAACTTGAATGTAACATCATTAATTCAATGAGTGACTGTTCTCCAAAAGCATTAAATCCAACTATTATTTTTAAAGGGGTTATATTAACCATCTCTTCAGAAAGTTGATATGACATCATCAGGTGTTTTAAGAACAGATATTAATCATACTTGTGGATTTACCTTAAAATAAACCCAGTTTTCTGGTGTTTTCCTGCCTGGTGCTCTAAATGGAAAGAAGCTGCTTCCTCCCACTTCAGAGAAGAAACATCTCCATGTCTCCTGTACTCCAGTGACATACATCACCAGTCTCAAACAAGCGGTTTCAAGCCAAACTCAGAGAGTCTACCTGCACAGGCACAAATATTTAGCTTGAAACCCTGAACTCTAAATGGTAGAATAAAACCTGTTTTTTGTACAATATGATCCATTTAACATGTTAAGTTGGAAAACTGGGCACAAACCGATAAATTCATGAACGCAGCAAAATGCCTCAACAACATCCTAAAAGCGATCTCCACTGTCACTCCAACAAGCGGCACATCAGTAGAAGCTGGTGTCCTGAGCAGCCCAGTTTGGGGTCTGAGGGAACAGAAAAGCACCAAAAGACCAAAATCAAATATTTTCATTTTCCAAACACACACACACACACACACAGAATCACTGGCCTCGGAGGATGTTCATTCAGTTGTTTAATTTTGTAGAAAAAAAGCAGATCACAGACATGACACAAAACTAAAGTCATTTCAAATGGCAACTTTCTGGCTTTAAGAAACACTATAAGAAATCAGGAAAAATAATTGTGGCAGTCAGTAACGGTTACTTTTTAGACCAAGCAGAGGGAAAAAAATATGGAATCACTCAATTCTGAGGAAAAAATTATGGAATCATGAAAAACAAAAGAACGCTCCAACACATCACTAGTATTTTGTTGCACCACCTCTGGCTTTTATAACAGCTTGCAGTCTCTGAGGCATGGACTTAATGAGTGACAAACAGTACTCTTCATCAATCTGGCTCCAGCTTTCTCTGACTGCTGTTGCCAGATCAGCTTTGCAGGTTGGAGCCTTGTCATGGACCATTTTCTTCAACTTCCACCAAAGATTTTCAATTGGATTAAGATCCGGACTATTTGCAGGCCATGACATTGACCCTATGTGTCTTTTGGCAAGGAATGTTTTCACAGTTTTTGCTCTATGGCAAGATGCATTATCATCTTGAAAAATGATTTCATCATCCCCAAACATCCTTTCAATTGTCCAAAATATCAACGTAAACTTGTGCATTTATTGATGATGTAATGACAGCCATCTCCCCAGTGCCTTTACCTGACATGCAGCCCTATATCATCAATGACTGTGGAAATTTACATGTTCTCTTCAGGCAGTCATCTTTATAAATCTTACTGGAACGGCACCAAACAAAAGTTCCAGCATCATCACCTTGCCCAATGCAGATTCGAGATTCATCGCTGAATATGACTTTCATACAGTCATCCACAGTCCACGATTGCTTTTCCTTAGCCCATTGTAACCTTGTTTTTTTCTGTTTAGGTGTTAATGATGGCTTTCGTTTAGCTTTTCTGTATGTAAATCCCATTTCCTTTAGGCGGTTTCTTACATTTCGGTCATAGACGTTGACTCCAGTTTCCTCCCATTCGTTCCTCATTTGTTTTGTTGTGCGTTTTCAATTTTTGAGACATATTGCTTTACGTTTTCTGTCTTGACGCTTTGATGTCTTCCTTGGTCTACCAGTATGTTTGCCTTTAACAACCTTCCCATGTTTGTATTTGGTCCTGAGTTTAGACACAGCTGACTGAACAACCAACATCTTTTGCAACATTGCGCGATGATTTACCCTCTTTTAAGAGTTTGATAATCCTCTCCTTTGTTTCAATTAACGTCTCTCGTGTTGGAGCCATGATTCATGTCAGTCCACTTGGTGCAACAGCTCTCCAAGGTGTGATCACTCCTTTTTAGATGCAGACTAACGAGCAGATCTGATTTGATGCAGGTGTTAGTTTTGGGGATGAAAATTTACTGGGTGCTTCCACAATTTATTCCTCAGAATTGAGTGAGTCCATATTTTTTTCCCTCTGCTTGTTCTAAAAAAGTAACCGTTACTGACTGCCACAATTTTTTTTTCTTGATTTCTTATAGTGTTTCTTAAACCCAGAAAGTTGTCATTTGAAATGACTTTAGTTTTGTGTCATGTCTGTGATCTGCTTTTTTTCTACAAAATTAAACAACTGAATGAACATCCTCCAAGGCCAGTGATTCCATAATTATTGCCAGGGGTTGTACACACACACACATATATATATATATATATATATATATACACATATATATATATATACATATATATATATATATATATATACATATATATATATATATATATATATACATATATATATATATATATATATACATATATATATATATATATATATATATATATATATATATATATACACACACACACACACTCAACAAAAATATAAACGCAACACTTTTGGTTTTGCTCCCATTTTGTATGAGATGAACTCAAAGATCTAAAACTTTTACCACATACACAATATCACCATTTCCCTCAAATATTGTTCACAAACCAGTCTAAATCTGTGATAGTGAGTACTTCTTTGCTGAGATAATCCATCCCACCTCACAGGTGTGCCATATCAAGATGCTGATTAGACACCATGATTAGTGCACAGGTGTGCCTTAGACTGTCCACAATAAAAGGCCACTCTGAAAGTTGCAGTTTTGTTTTATTGGGGGGGATACCAGTCAGTATCTGGTGTGACCACCATTTGCCTCATGCAGTGCAACACATCTCCTTCGCATAGAGTTGATCAGGTTGTCAATTGTGGCCTGTGGAATGTTGGTCCACTCCTCTTCAATGGCTGTGCGAAGTTGCTGGATATTGGCAGGAACTGGTACATGCTGTCGTATACGCCGGTCCAGAGCATCCCAAACATGCTCAATGGGTGACATGTCCAGTGAGTATGCCGGCCATGCAAGAACTGGGACATTTTCAGCTTCCAAGAAACAACACCTCTGTTGAAAGCCTTAAGGACAAGTTGGAACATGTCCTGCCTGTTAAACAATTTCTCATATACTCACTCCACTGAAAGCCATCAAAAGCCGCCTGGATTTTGCAAATGGTTATCAACACGGAGGTGTTTTTCCTGTGCCGCCGCACCGCGTCGGCTGCGTCCCGATGCGCGGACCCGTCCGCACGTCTTTCATTAAAAAAAATCTCCTTTAACAGTGGAATATCCGGATAAAATGCTGAAACCGACTTCTTCTGAAACTTCTCTGTTCTCTCACGACGTCCTGGAACAATAGAGCCTGAAATGTGGAGGTTTTCAGCTTGAACAGGCTGACGACGGCGGCTGAGAGCGCTGAGCGACGTCTCGCACCGTGGTAAGTCCTTAAAGCGACAGAATCACCTCAAAATCTCTCATCAGCCGTTAAAATTTTCACTGAAAACCAGCTTAATTTTTCGAACTGTGTCAACTTCGATGTGTCTCACAGGTTTAGAAAAAATTTTGATCAAACAACGCGCCAGTCTCTCAGCAACTTCTCAGACAAAGGAATTCCGACAAGGGGCTGGACGACTCCTCCCACAAGGAGTGCTCACAGGCGAATGACGTCACCGACATGCGTGGAAAAACTCACGCATGCGCACGAGGGTTCAAGCATGTCTGACGTAAAAACATATGAATGAAATCCATATAGTTTTTGAAAAAAATAAAAAAGGACCCTTACTTTATTGACAGCCCTCGTATATATATATATATACACAACCCCTGGCAATAATTATGGAATCACCGGCCTCGGAGGATGTTCATTCAGTTGTTTAATTTTGTAGAAAAAAAAGCAGATCACAGACATGACAAAACTAAAGTCATTTCAAATGGCAACTTTCTGGCTTTAAGAAACACTATAAGAAATCAGGAAAAAAAAATTGTGGCAGTCAGTAACGGTTACTTTTTTAGACCAAGCAGAGGGAAAAAAATATGGACTCACTCAATCCTGAGGAATAAATTATGGAATTACCCTGTAAATTTTCATCCCCAAAACTAACACCTGCATCAAATCAGATCTGCTCGTTAGTCTGCATCTAAAAAGGAGTGATCACACCTTGGAGAGCTGTTGCACCAAGTGGACTGACATGAATCATGGCTCCAACACGAGAGATGTCAATTGAAACAAAGCAGAGGATTATCAAACTCTTAAAAGAGGGTAAATCATCACACAATGTTGCAAAAGATGTTGGCTGTTCACAGTCAGCTGTGTCTAAACTCTGGACCAAATACAAACAACATGGGAAGGTTGTTAAAGGCAAACATACTGGTAGACCAAGGACGACATCAAAGCGTCAAGACAGAAAACTTAAAGCAATATGTCTCAAAAATCGAAAACGCACAACAAAACAAATGAGGAACGAATGGGAGGAAACTGGAGTCAACGTCTGTGACCGAACTGTAAGAAACCGCCTAAAGGAAATGGGATTTACATACAGAAAAGCTAAACGAAAGCCATCATTAACACCTAAACAGAAAAAAACAAGGTTACAATGGGCTAAGGAAAAGCAATCGTGGACTGTGGATGACTGGATGAAAGTCATATTCAGTGATGAATCTCAAGCATCTTCCAGCATCATCACCTTGCATTGGGCAAGGTGATGATGCTGGAACTTTTGTTTGGTGCCGTTCCAATGAGATTTATAAAGATGACCGCCTGAAGAGAACATGTAAATTTCCACAGTCATTGATGATATGGGGCTGCATGTCAGGTAAAGGCACTGGGGAGATGGCTGTCATTACATCATCAATAAATGCACAAGTTTACGTTGATATTTTGGACACTTTTCTTATCCCATCAATTGAAAGGATGTTTGGGGATGATGAAATCATTTTTCAAGATGATAATGCATCTTGCCATAGAGCAAAAACTGTGAAAACATTCCTTGCCAAAAGACACATAGGGTCAATGTCATGGCCTGCAAATAGTCCGGATCTTAATCTAACTGAAAATCTTTGGTGGAAGTTGAAGAAAATGGTCCATGACAAGGCTCCAACCTGCAAAGCTGATCTGGCAACAGCAATCAGAGAAAGTTGGAGCCAGATTGATGAAGAGTACTGTTTGTCACTCATTAAGTCCATGCCTCAGAGACTGCAAGCTGTTATAAAAGCCAGAGGTGGTGCAACAAAATACTAGTGATGTGTTGGAGCGTTCTTTTGTTTTTCATGATTCCATATTTTATTCCTCAGAATTGAGTGAGTCCATATTTTTTTCCCTCTGCTTGGTCTAAAAAAAGTAACCGTTACTGACTGCCACAATTTTTTTTCCTGATTTCTTATAGTGTTTCTTAAAGCCAGAAAGTTGCCATTTGAAATGACTTTAGTTTTGTGTCATGTCTTTGATCTGCTAGCGCACCACACAGCGTTTTTTTTCTCTTCACTGTACCTCGTTTCTATTGTTGTGCGCCAGCTTCTTCTCAATGTTCATCGCCAACATCTGGCTGCGGAAGGACAAACTCTTTGTCTTCTCAATCACTTGCTGGTATGGTGAGACTGCATTGTTGCCCATCACCACGTGACCCTGAACGACAAAGTCACACAAACTCACTTAGCACTTTGTTAAACAGCGGATTCTCATCTGTGCCAAGCTTAGCGTGGCTCATATGATCAGCTTTGGAGCAGTCTCACCAGTTTGGAGTCAATCTTGGCGTCGAGTCTGGCATTACGGATGAGATTGACGATCCACCTCTCTGCCTCCTCGGGCGTCATATTGAGCTTGTCTGCCAACATACTGAGTAGAAACAAGGAAAGTTAAACCTGCCTTAATAAACAGAGGGAATCTAAAGCATTTTACACATCACTGCTGAATATATATACATGTGTGTGTGTATAAAAAAGTGAGATTTTTGCAAATTTATTTTAAATTTAAAAAAGAAATCACATGTACATAAGTATTCACAACTTTGCCATGAAGCTCAAAATTTATCTCAGGTACATCCCATTTCCTTGAGATGTTTCTACAGCTTAACTGGAGTCCACCTGGGGTAACTCCAGTTGATTGGACATGATTTGGAAAGACACACCTGTCTACATATAAGGTCCCACAGTTGACAGTGCATGTTAGAGCACAAACCAAGCACGAAGTCAAAGGAATTGTCTGTATACCAATGAGACAGGATTGTCTCAAAGCACAAATCTGGGGAAGGGCACAGAAACATTTCTGCTGCTTTGAAGGTCCCAATGACCACAGTGGCCTCCATCATCCATAAATGGAAGAAGTTCTGATTCACCAAAACTCTTCCTCGATCTGGCCACCCGTCTAAACTGAGCAATCGGGGGAGAAGGGCCTTAGTCAGTGAGGTGACCAAGATCGCAATGGTCACTCTGTCAGAGCTCCAGCATTCCTCTGTGGAGAGAGGAGAACCTTCCAGAAGGACAACCATAAGGGTTCTCACCAGCAAAGTTGAGCATAGGGGACCCTTAAACTGTGATTTGGGCCCATATGCTAAATATCAGACATTATTTAACATCCCAGTTAACAACACAAATTATTCATGATTGTAAGTCTGGACGTGCACATTAGCAGTCAATGTATTTTACTGCTAATTATCCCTCTTGCACAGCGATTCAATAGATGCATTTCCACTGGAGGTTGAACAAGTCTCGCAGCCACTGCGTTTGTCAAGCGAAAATTAAAAATCTAAACACACTCTGTAACTCATAACCACAAGATTGAGCAAAAAGCAGAAGAACAAGTGATGACATCAACCTGTTGGGAGCAGCTTTTTTTCAGCAACTGTTCGTCAGTGAGGCAGGCTGGAGCTGAAGGTGCTTGCCCTGCCAGAGAGCCACACTAGTCAGTCAGAAGAGACAGCAGCCGGTGTGATCGAGCAGACACACTCAGTCCGAAATTCTTCACTTTTGGATATATACACACACACACCCCTTTTGAGCCCATAGCTTCTGCAAATTTGTCTGAGGAGATCTGAAAATAAAACATAACTTCAGTGCACTGTAGAAGTTTTATTAGCAAATGTTAGCTTAGCCTTTAGCTGCAGGATGTTGAATCAATCACTCAGTCAAGCCGAGTAAATGTTTTATATTCATAAATTGTTTGATCTATTTTTTTTATACCAAAAAATAGATCACAGGGTAGCAACTGGCAATGTTTATTTCTGGGCAAAGTCAAATAATTTTCAGTTACTGGGAAGACTGACTGCACAAGCTGCTGATGCCCATGCAGGTGATACTTATGTCCCATGGTACTTGTATTTTCAAGACTCAGCGCATGCTGAAAATCACTGTGCATCTACGAGCCCTGCTCCCCCTTAGTTTGATCCAATCGACACTGCTCAAAGAGTTGCCCTTGTTGAGGATTCAGCCTCAGTATTTAAGATATCAGTGCTTCGAAAGATGTATCTAACACTGATGGAAGGACAGGGAAGTCCATGTCATGATAGCAGGGAGCCACATACAGCCTGGTTCAAAGAACACCTTCTTAGTCTTCTCCCTGAATGAGTTTTCAAAGGGGAAGGAAATCCCATGTCTAACAAGGCAAAGGTTGCTGAGTTGCTGGCCAAGGCTTTTTATTCCCACATTCATCAAGATGATGTCCTGTTACTGATGCAGGCAGCAGTGATCCTACATAAGTGTTGTCTCCAGAAACAGGAGTCCCTCACTGAGTCTTTCTCCTCAGAATGTCTGGCCACCCATGTTCTAGAAGAGCTTGGCAGCTTCATAAATTTCACAGAGTCCGCTGCACAGGGTTGTGCAAGTGTGAAGGTGGTTGTGTGAATAATGATGGTGCCTAGATTAGATCAGATTTTGCAGTACTGAAGTTTTCTCATAGTTGCTGTGTGACTGGTGCTCATCTTGCGAGGTAGTATTCACGCATGTGGCCACATTTACAATGTTCACATCAAAAGGCAAAGGGCCTCCAAAACTGAAATTAGTCTGGTCTACTCAGGGCCAAATTTCATGGATGCAGACAAATCTGCATTAGAATTTAATCTCTAAGACTATATGGGGAGTTGTACATTAAATTAATTTGAAAACGTGTTTACTTGGTGTAGTTTTCATCCCAACTCTCTTATAATCTAAACTGATGTGAAAAATAAATTTGATGTGGAAATGCCGCACATCTGACCACTAAATCAGCCAAATAGCATTTTATATGCCTTTGGGGGGTTATCCTGACCGTGAATGTCACAACAGAGGTCAAATGTGATGTCAAAAACATACAAAAAGTGTGTTCATTCATGATCCTACGGCTTTCGGTTATGAAGTTTTGATATAGTCGCATTTATTTAGTTGGCGACCATCTTGGATTTGGCCAATATGGCGGCCACCAAAGAGCAGCTGGCTTAGCGCCCTCCAAAAATGAAAAAAAGGTATGTTCTGGTCTACATTTGGGCCAACTTTGGTACTTATATTCAAATCTGCACAATACTCCCCTCATGACTCCCTAAGGGCCTGCACGAATGGTCAACGAGGACACAATTTAATGTTGAAATGACTAAATTTAAAAGAAACGATTTTACCATGAGATTTATGTCACATTGAGATAACGTAATTAACAGCCACTGCAGTCATTGTTAAGTCATCTCCTATTGTGTTTATAATATATTTAAGGTGTCTTTTTGCCTGGTTGAAATTCATGAATGAATGAATGAATGACTCTACTAGGCTTAAAAATATATATACACATTACTTTTCATACAATTTTATTTGTCAAAAAAAAAAAAAAAAGCCTGAAGTTCCTTATGTTAATCAAGAAATCATCTAATTTGAAACAACAACAGATAAGTTATGGTTTTAATTTATAGGTAAACAAAGATTTTTTTTTTTTTTTTTTTTTACTTAAACCTATTCTAATTACAAGTTTTCTACTGAAAGAAACATTTTTATCTTCAAAATGTACAGTAATCAGAAATTATTCTTGATGTAAAAAAACCCAAAACATTTGTGAGGATTTTCTTTAGACAACTGCTGTGTGTAAATTACCAGTTCTGATGTTCCACTGATACACATTTCTACACTTCCGCGTTTTGGCCTGATGGCTCATTTCTTTTGGCTTTAAAGTAAAGCTGTAACAAAGATAAAAATCTTGGGCTTTACGTCACAAAATTTGGCCCTCAAAATGCAGGAAATAGTCCTTCAGAGGGAGGGTTATAAATGAAAACATTTTCTTTGGGGGGCAATGGTCCCAGACCCTCCTACAATATCCGTGCCTGCAGCGCTCGCTGCACGGCTATTCCTCCACAAATTTCCCCCTATGCTGTAAAAAAAAAATCCTGCTGAGAACCCTGACCATCTCTGCAGCAATTCACCAATCAGGCTTGTATGGTAGAGTGGCCAGACAGAAGCCCCTCCTTAGTAAAAGACACATGACAGCCCACCCGTTTGTCAAAAGGCACCCGAAGGGCTCTCAGACCATAAGAAAACAAAATTCTCCGGTCTGATGAGACAAAGACTGAATTATTTTGCATGAATGCCAGATGTGAAGTAAAGTGAAGTGACAGTGAAGCATGGTGGTGACAGCATCATGCTGTGGAGATGTTTTTCAGCTGCAGGAACTGTGAGACTAGTCAGGATTGAGGGAAAGATGAATGCAGCAATGTACAGAGACATCCTGGATGAAAACCTGCTCCAGAGCGCTTTTGACCTAAGACTGGGGTGACGGTTCATCTTTCAGCAGGACAATGATCCTAAAGCTGGGCAGACACTGTATGATATTTTCAATTGTACTCAGCTCCAGCTCAAACTGTACGACAAAACCGCAGGGTGTAAAAGTTCAGAGCGCACAATTTATGTTCTCACACGATACGGCCTGATGCAATCTGACTACTCATATTGTACGTTCAAAAACCACACGGACTCATGTTCCCAGAAGGAAAATGTAAACAGAAGCTTTTTCTTTTTTAAACTTTATTTACATTTCTTATTTTTCCAAAAACTCTCAATGGGAGACATCAAATTTTTAACAAAAAACAAAACAACAAAAAAAGCCAAACAAACACAATACAAGACTTCACACGAGTTGAAGAATAAGAGAGAAAAAAGAAAAAGAAGCTGCTCTCCCAAAGAGATGATCACTGTTTATGCTCTCTCCAATTCCGCATCAGTGTTTGCACATGCGCAGTGCGAGAGGTTGGGGTAAATTGGCTCATAGATGCTTGTAGCGCTCCAAAAGCGAGATACCCTCATGAGGGCCGACCAGAATATCAAACAGGTTTGATTTTCATCCGACTATACGATTGCCGATCGGGAGGTGGTCATGAGAGGTTAAAGGCAGCTCGTTACTCCATGTATACTACACAATGCAGGACGCACAATTAAGCTGAAACTCGATACAGAAACTCGAAACTCCAACCTGATGGAGCTTGAGAGGTGCTACAAAGAGGAATGGACAAAACTGCCCAAAGATAGGTGCACCAAGCTTGTGGCATCATATTCAAGGAGACTTGAGGCTGTAATTACTGCCAAAGGTATAACAACAAAGTACTGAGCAAAGGGTTTTGAATACTTATGTACATGTGGTTTCTTTTTAATAAAGTTGCAAAAATCTTTTTCTCATGCTGTCATTATGGGGTGTTGTGAGTAGAATTTTGAGGGGAAAAAATTTATTTACTCCATTTTGGAAAAAGGCTGCAACATAAAATGTGGAAAAAGTGAAGCGCTGTGAATACTTTCCGAATACACCGTATATAATTATATCTAAATAAATGGGGCGGGGGGGGGGTGTCAAGCACAAAAATGAAACAAATAATCTGGGAACAGAAGGATTCCCACAAATAATAAATTAATAAAACCAGCCGACCCATCAGAGATTGTGTACCTGATGCTGATGCACTGATGAATACGGCAAAACGTCTCAAAGATAAAGAGACGTGCGTTTTCGATAAAGTCCTCCAGACAAGCAACCAGAAAGAAGTCGTTCACCAACACCTGTGCGACAAAGACAAATTCAAGACCACAACAATCCCACATACATTTTTAAACAACTAAAGCTGGCGAAAAATGACAATAACATACAAATGTACATTACGGTTTTATCACATTATGTAGTGTATGATTACTGCTTTATCACGTAGTGTATGGCTGGCTTTGCAGACAAGTATAACTGAATATACTACACCATGAAACAAAGAAAATTTTGGGGGGGGGGGGCTTGTAAGTGTACGCATTCACTATTCTGACTGAATGTCCAGCAGCTGCTTGATCTAACCACCAACAAAATATTTAAATATAAAAATATCTCTCACAACACAGAGTAGCCATTCTCAAACAGAAGAACACCGGGGTCCACTTTAAAATCTGAAAATCATCTGGGGCCCAAACAAACCTTTAAATTAAAGATGAAGTATTTACTTACACATACACAATTCAAACTGGGTCAGATACATTTCAAATACCTTCATTTAAATCACATGGCTTTGTTTTATTACATGTAAACAAGAAAGCTCCCCCCCAAAAAATCTTTGATTTTTTAATAAACAACTCGATTTTCATTTTTTTTCGATTTTGTTTTTTTTTTTTTTTGACCAAATTATCCTTCCAAGTTTTTTTGGTAAAAAAACAAACAAACAAAAAATTAAAAATCTAACAAAGGTGATTTGGTATGAAAAACATTACTTTAGGCATCAGGTTAAAATAAGATAACTTCAATTATATTCAATAATATCAAATTTATTGTTGTCAATTGAAGTGCAAAGCAAACCACAGTAGTAATGATAACCACAGTAGACATCTCCCTATCTTTTAACAAAAGTGCAGTGTGCAATTTATGCACATCATATTACAATTATAAAAGAAAAACCTTTGTAAACATCAACACTTGTTTTCACTGTTTATAACCCAATATGAAGTATATGAACTGTGCAACCTCCCACTACAATTCATTCATTCATTTCCTTTATTTACCAAGGTAAAAAACTCATTGAGATTGACATCTCTTTTGCAAGAGTGACAATATATATATATATATATATATATATATATATATATATATATATATATATATATATATATACACTGAACAAGTTAACAGCATTGATAATGAGCCTGTCTACAACTGCAGGTTTGAGACATGCTCGGTGACAGGTGACAATGCCTCCACCCGCACTAAAAACCCTCTCCGAGGGAGCACTAGTTGTTGGGATGGCCAAGTATTTTCTTGTCGTACTGCTACCTGTGACAGCAACCGCTTTAAGGCACAATTTGCAGCGAGGCGTTTTCTGCTCCGTATCAGACGGCAAGTATCCATACCAATTCCAAACTACTGAATTAGATGGATTTTTCTTGGGCTGGAGCTGCTTATTTGCTTCTTCCATGCTGTGTGGCGCTGCCTCTGTGTGTTTGTGTGCTGCATGTGAGGGGGAGGGGGACTGGCTCTGCTGCCGCCTGACCAGCAGTCACTACGGAAGCACGGAGGAAAGCGACTGGTGGCAAATGCAAATATAATGTTGTACAGAAAAAAAATCTAATAAAATCGATTTTCTAAAATCAAAATCGATTTGAACTCAAAACTCGATTTATATTTAAAATCGATTTTTTGCCCAGCCCTATTCAAAACTACACGGATTTTGACAAAATTTTCACCACAGATACATATAAGGCCATGGAAGATGCCATTAAATTTTGGAGGTGATCTGGATCAGGATTTCACATTATATAGGATTTGAAGGATTACACCAAAACTACTGCATGGATTTTGAGAACATTTTCAACCACAGATAGATATTAGGGCATGGAAGACTCCATTAAATTTTGGAGGTGATCAGGATCGGTGGACGACTCATATTTTTATTACCATTATTATTTTTAATGACCTCCATGGTCCATCAGAGGACCACAATTTGGGAGTCCTGACAAAGTATACCTAATGAGTTTTTTGTATTACGTTCTCAACTGACAGCCAAACAGACATATCAGAGAGAGAAAACAAGAGCAATCAGAGATGTCTGATGCCCGCCAATCCTGATGGAGATCACCTCCAAAATTCAGTGGAGTCTTTCATGCTCTAATATTTATCTGTGGTGCAAATTTGATGAGAAGCTATAAAGTAGTTTTGACGTAATCCCTGAAAGCCTATATAAAGTGAAATCTTGATCCAGACTCCAGATCACCTCCAAAATTTAATGGAGTCTTCCTTGGTCTAATATCAGGACTGTGAAATGAAAACTGTGAAATCCGAGGAAAATTTGTAGGGGGTCTGGGGGGCATAGGACCCCAGGAGCTGAAGTCTCGGGCCCGGTGGGATTCCAGAAACCAAATTAATTTTTTATCTAATAATACATTTTCAACTTTCAAACAGTCTTTCACGCCATCTTCTCTCTGTCCGACGTCAGTCTGTGACACAGACATGCTGCACAATTCTTCTTTTAAAAACTTAAAGCTCTAAAGGTTTGCGATGTCCACATGCTACGTTTAGCTTAAGCTTCGCGCAGGAGCCACACAGCGTCGCCTCAGCAACCAACCAGCCCACTTTATGATAACTATCGCAACAGCCAGGCTTTTTTCCTCCTCGAAACTCCGCGGATCCAAGGACACTAATTTATATATGTAACACACAGATCAGTGTCCACAACTTCTAAAACTTTCACGATGTCGTAAAAAAAACACTTTCCGACAGATATTTTAAAAACTCAGTGACGATCACAGTTACACCCACCCCCATGATGAAATACGCAGAATTTCACGGAGTTTTCACAGCCCTGTAATATCCACCTGTGGTGAAAATTTCATAAAAATCCGTGCAGTAGTTTGGACGTAATCCTGCTAACAGGCAAAGAGACAAATAAACATCGATTTATTACATCCTTGGCGGACGTACACTCAACAAAAATATAAACGCAACACTTTTGGTTTTGCTTCCATTTTGTATGAGATGAACTCAAAGATCTAAAACTTTTTCCACATACACAATATCACCATTTCCCTCAAATATTGTTCACAAACCAGTCTAAATCTGTGATAGTGAGCACTTCTCCTTTGCTGAGATAATCCATCCCACCTCACAGGTGTGCCATACCAAGATGCTGATTAGACACCATGATTAGTGCACAGGTGTGCCTTAGACTGCCCACAATAAAAGGCCACTCTGAAAGGTGCAGTTTTATCACACAGCACAATGCCACAGATGGCGCAAGATTTGAGGGAGCGTGCAATTGGCATGCTGACAGCAGGAATGTCAACCAGAGCTGTTGCTCGTGTATTGAATGTTCATTTCTCTACCATAAGCTGTCTCCAAAGGCGTTTCAGAGAATTTTGCAGTACATCCAACCAGCCTCACAACCGCAGACCACGTGTAACCACACCAGCCCAGGGAACTTCCACATCCAGCATGTTCACCTCCAAGATCATCTGAGTCCAGCCACTTGGACAGCTGCTGAAACAATCGGTTTGCATAACCAAAGAATTTCTGCACAAACTGTCAGAAACCGTCTCAGGGAAACTCATCTGCATGCTCGTCGTCCTCATCGGGGTCTCGACCTGACTCCAGTTCGTCGTCGTAACCGACTTGAGTGGGCAAATGCTCACATTCGCTGGCGTTTGGCACGTTGGAGAGGTGTTCTCTTCACGGATGAATCCCAGTTCACACTGTCCAGGGCAGATGGCAGACAGCGTGTGTGGCGTTGTGTGGGTGAGCGGTTTTCTGATGTCAATGTTGTGGATCGAGTGGCCCATGGTGGCGGTGGGGTTATGGTATGGGCAGGCGTCTGTTATGGATGAAGAACACAGGTGCATTTTATTGATGGCATTTTGAATGCACAGAGATACCGTGATGAGATCCTGAGGCCCATTGTTGTGCCATACATCCAAGAACATCACCTCATGTTGCAGCAGGATAATGCACGGCCCCATGTTGCAAGGATCTGTACACAATTCTTGGAAGCTGAAAATATCCCAGTTCTTGCATGGCCGGCATACTCACCGGACATGTCACCCATTGAGCATGTTTGGGATGCTCTGGACTGGAGTATACGACAGCTTGTACCAGTTCCTGCCAATATCCAGCAACTTCGCACAGCCATTGAAGAGGAGTGGACCAACATTCCACAGGCCACAAATGACAACCTGATCAACTCCATGCAAAGGAGATGTGTTGCACTGCATGAGGCAAATGGTGGTCACACCAGATACTGACTGGTATCCCCCCCCAATAAAACAAAACTGCACCTTTCAGAGTGGCCTTTTATTGTGGACAGTCTAAGGCACACCTGTGCACTAATCATGGTGTCTAATCAGCATCTTGATATGGCACACCTGTGAGGTGGGATGGATTATCTCAGCAAAGGAGAAGTGCTCACTATCACAGATTTAGACTGGTTTGTGAACAATATTTGAGGGAAATGGTGATATTGTGTATGTGGAAAAAGTTTTAGATCTTTGAGTTCATCTCATACAAAATGGGAGCAAAACCAAAAGTGTTGCGTTTATATTTTTGTTGAGTATATTAATAATAGTAATAATAATAATAATAATAAAAAAATCTATCAATATAAGTGTCCTCATTGAAGTGCATATTTAAGGATCAAATCCTAAAATCTATTCAGGCCATTGTTTATACAACATGTTCCTGTGCCAAGTGCAAAGGTCACAGACAAACTCCTGAAGTATAAATACAGGTGTTACGTCACTGTGATTATGCTCAAGCGAACATCATCAACAGTGCACTCTCTGCACCAGTTTGTTTCATTACACAATGATCCCAAGAGGAGTAATTAGCCAAAAAACACAAAAAGCTCCCCTGACCACTGGAAACCAACTGAATTATTAACAGCAAAATGACACCATGAGCAATGTTCATTCTTCCATCATTATGCTCACACCTCAAAGCTTCTGCAAACACAGCATCATTTATACCAGAGGGGTAAAGTTAATTGACAAGTACGTGCAATAAGATCCCAGAGCGCAGCTGGAGAACTGCACTCAAGGGTTTATAAAGAGAAGGCAACCAAGCTCCAAATCTGACAGCTGGTCCACACTGGAAATTAAAACTGAACCAAAGTAAGCGTGAGCAAACTAGGCCACATGTGGATTTGCTGAGGCCGAATAGTTGCAAAGTTAAATGTTGGTGACTGAGGAGATCAAAGCAACAAAGCTTCATCTAACCCCTCAGTCCAAGACAGCCAACTGTAATGGGTCCACTTAGTCACAGATACACAGTCACAGAGTGCAGCAGAGTGAGGAGCTGCGCTTACCGACTCACACTCCCTCAGCTTCTTCTGGGCGCTGTCAAAGTCAAAGTTCACATAGAGACACTCCACAAACTCCGTGATTGGATCTTTGTATGTGTACGACTCCTGCAGGAGTGAGAGTTACCATGAGTGAAGGCATGACTAAATCCTGGGGAAAAAAAAAAAAAAAAAAAAACAGAACGCAGAAACAGTTTGGGCTTTTTAATTTGACAGGATGACCAGAAAGGCTTAGCTTAGCTTGGTCGAGTCATTATTGATCAGAATTATGTTCACACATTGTGCTGTGGAACCAGGCCACCATTTAATAACATCAGATTGCCAGAAAAACAAGACGCAAACTTTATGGCACTGACTGGTAACGCGGGACGATTATTATTCAGCTCACAGTGACTGTCCTTACCTGCTGAATGACTTTCACCAAGTCCTTGAGCACTTGCCTGCGCTTGCGTACGTCCTTGTTGGTGATGACTGCAGTTGTAAGGTATCTCAGGATGTGGGGGCACATTGTCTGGATTGCATTCAGGTACCTGAAAAAAACAACACACTTTAGTTGCTGTCACAACAGATCTGGACTTCATTGGTTCCCCTACTACTACTACTAAAAAAAAAAAAAGAAAAAAAAAAACCCCAACTAAACAAAGACAGGGTATTTTCCACATACAGGATACACAAAGAGACAGTCATTTTAAACAAACGCCATCTTGCGTCTGCAACAGTTGGAAATGCATGTGAAATTAATTCATGCTCAAAACATAATTTTAATTCTTAAATCTTCCCATGAAGGCTGTGGATTTAATCAGTGAAAAGTCAGCGGCTCCTTCAGACATGCCCTTGAAGAAGCCAATAAATTCAATTTATGCTCTAGATGAAAGCACCATATGTCAAAAAGGTGTCAAGTAAAAATAGAAAGTCCAGCATCCAAGTGACTCACTGAGGCTGATAGAGGAAGAGCTCGATGATGTTGTCCCTGCCTTTGGGATGATTGAAGAAGACAAAGAGGGACCAGTGGATGAGCCAAGTCCTCTGCTGGAGTGACTGGAGGGGAGAACTCACCGACTGAAAATAGACGGGACGCACTTTGAAATCTCTGAGTTTATTCAGAATTTAATTAATTAGCCTCACTGTACAGTGATTACCTGCTCATAAGGGTGTAACGATACATGCATTTGTATTGAACCATTTCTGTATGGGACGTTCGGTTTGGTACAGGGCTGTGCACGGGTGAGTTTGCATTGTTTACATTCAGTGTTGCCAACTTAGCGACTTACTCGCTAAATCTGCCGACTTTCCAAACCCTCTTGATGACTTATATTCTCAAAAGTGACTAGTAACAAATCTAGCTACTTCCTGGCATTAGCAGAGGCTTTTCTGATGTTTGGCAACTGAGTGAAAGTCTCTGTTGTCACCGAGTGGCAGCAGGTCTCCCGCTCCTCCTCTGCAGCAGCCTGTAAAGCGCTGAGCGGAGGGATATCTACAATCCTCCTCACTCGGACTCGCTCAGCCTACTGACCTCGTTTGCTGCGCTGTGATTAAATAGTGCCCAGACTTTGAGAAGCCCTGGCCTTGAGAAGTTATTTTATTTTAGTAAGTGCTGGCCAATTTTAATGGCAAAATAAACAAACAAACCAAGAATCAAGTTTATTTGTGGTTGTAAATATTTTTAAGGGGGTTTTATTCAGTTTTTTGTTTGCCTCTCCCACAATGTTTTTGTTTACAAGACTTCATTTAAAAAAAGATATCTTAAACATTAAATGAACAGTTAATAGAAAGAGATAGAAAATAAAATAAAATGTACAAAAGTAAAGGGATTCTTTAATATTCTCTTTAAAAAAATTCATTATAGAGTGTGACAGTTTTGGACAAGTTAATTTTTCTGGCAAAAAATATGAAGGTTGAATAAAATTGAACAGGGCTTCATGTTGGAACCATACCTGTGGAAAGGTTTTGTTAAAAGCTGTTTACTAGAAATTTATTTTTATAATATTTCATACATTTGTTGTTTATTTGAGAACATTTTATTTAACATTACCAGGCAACACTTTGCAATTATTTTATTTTCCTGTTTGTATAATGTTACAATAAATTGTTGGTTTAAACAAGCAAATTAAGGTTTTGCATTTTGTTCCCATACTGTACCAAAAATGAACCGAACCATGACCTCAAAACCGAGGTACGTACCCAACCGTGATTTTTGTGTATCGTTACACCCCTACTTGCTCACATTTGTTTTTTAACAACAAAGTGTTCATTTGTGCTGTTCCTCCATCTTACAACTTCCAGATTTAAAATCAGAAACTCAATTTTGATGATGTTTGTTAAAAATAATCTAATATGCACAACATTCAAACTTTGCTTCCATCAGCATTATTCTCACGTTGTTATCAATCGTCTCCCTCAGTCGAGTCAGATCCTCCATGGCTGCCTCCCAGTTCTGCATCAGGATCTCAGATGCCAGTTTTCCCCACAGAGAGCTCAAAGCATTCCTGTCTGTCGAGGGAACCTGAATAGAGGCAGAAACATTCAGAATGATCAAAGCTTTAAAAATAAAAACGGTACATCGCAGCTTATTTATTTTATATTAACTCTTACCAGCACGCGAAAGAAGTAGAGGTACTCTGCAGCTCCTGAGTAGTTACCACACTCATACTGGAATTTGGCGTATCTGTACAGCGTGTCCAGGTACTCTTGACGAAACTAAGAAATATGACACATCGCACAGAAAAGCTTAAGGAGCGCTGCAGCAGCCAGTTATTCACAGGCAGGTTTTACAAGATGGAAAGACCTGCAGGTCTCAGCTTTTCAAACTGCTCGTACTTTTTTTAAATCTCAAAAGAGCCAATAAGAATCAGCTGGGAAGTGTGCTGTGTTGGTGTTCTTTTTCAGGCTGGCACATAGGAAAAATATGTTTCTTTAACAACTACTCATCTTTAATAAAGGCTTAAGTCCGGGCCATATCCAATTACTGATTTCAGTGATTACTTCAATAGTTTTGTGATGGTTAAGCCTCAGACAAATTATAGCTAACAACTAAAGAAACAGACTTGAGTTCAAAAAAGATAATCGTTTAATTTCCCACAACGGCATCTTACATTTTGATGAAAAAGCTGAATTTTCAGTGTTACAGCAAATAACAAAAAGGAACAAATCCTCCCATTAGACAATTTGCAACAATTCAAAGTTCCTGCAAGCAGGATTTGGACTGCTAAAGGGCCTGTCAGACTGCACGCACAGCGCACAGCAGTTTCCACCTCCACTCACTGTCCCCGATCCCCCCTCCCTCTCAAACAGTGACCGTGCACCTGGATGCACAGACTGCACATAGGGTGCAGAGATTCCTACGACACTATCTGGCTTTCCTGAGGCTCAACAAGTCTGAAAGCCACGTTGTCAAAACTTGTGTTCGGTTCTGAAAAATAAATAAATGAACAAAAAGTGAAGCACTCAGCTTGTGAGTAATCACCAAAAAGAGTGACAAAGATCACCCTGCTGGGAGGAGCTTCCTTTAGAGACCACCCGTCAGCGAGGCCTGGCGGAGCCGAAGCAGGAACCTGACAATCTTCACCTTTTGGAGCTAAACAGACCCAGTTTGAGCAACGGAGCTTCTGCAAATTTGTCTAAAGTGCATGAGTGTGGCAATCTGAAAACAAAAGTTGACATTCATGCACTTCTGAACACTTTTGGCTAATGCAAGCTTAGCTATTAGTAGCAGGCTTGTGTATATGCTGGTTCAATCACTCAGCTGAGCTCACTGAATGCCTTATGTTTGTGAAGTCTTCCATCTATTTTTCCCAAATAAACCTATGCAGTAGTTTTTTGTTGTTTTTAAATTGTTACTGCTCTGGGGCAGCACAGTGGCTTAGTGGTTAGCACTGTTGCCTCACAGCAAGAAGGTCATGGGATTGATTCACACCTGTGGTCTTTCTGTGTGGACTTTGCATGTTCTCCCCGTGTCTGTGTGGGTTCCCTCCAGGTGCTCCGGCTTCCTCCCACATCAGAATACATGCAGGTTAGGTGGATTGGAAACTTTAAAATTGATCGTAGGCATTACTCTTTTTTTCCCTTATAATTCTTGTCTCATCATACAACAAGGAGGAATGTTTTGAGGCAAGATGGGACCATAAATCACTGCCTATCACAGACCAGGACAGTGCTTGGGAATGCCTTTGGAATGCTGTTTAAGAGATTGGAGTCAATCTTGCAAATCAAGATGCACTTTAAAATGTCCATGTGATGGAGCTGAACACCAAAACCTTCAGTCCTGACCAAAGAAGAGAACATCTCTGCTCTTCAAAATGTGAGGAAAGTGGCTCCAAAAACTCCGCCAAGAGGTTGAAGGTGCAGAGGAGACCTTCATTTGGTAAAATGTCCTGAGAATCCAGCTCACCTGTCGTCTCTACAAACTCACACCAGCTGCTGCTCTTCAAAATAAAACAAACTCTCTTTAAAGAGCAACTACTTTTTACCCGACACCAAAATATGGCCATTGGGAATTGCGAAGGCATTGTGCCCGTCCGTCTGTGCTCAGCGTAAGTCCAGTCCTATTACTGTCAGGGTCTTCAAATTCACTGGGAACATTCTTGGAACACAGACCTTGGACACGTTGAAAGATGGCTAACCTTGACCTATTTTAAGAGGTCAAGAAGTCACAGTTTCCTATTTTTAATGCTCCTATGGCCAAGGGTATTTTAGCATTGCATTATAGTTGTTACTTGAAGAGTTGTTTCCTTTTATACAGTGCCCCCCCCCCCCCCCCCCCCCAAAACGTGCCACAAAATCATGACTATTTCTGCAACGGCTAATCTGAAGTCTGTATTTTTTTTTTCCAGACATCAAGTTATATGTGAGGAATTTCTTTTGATGGTAGCTGAGACTGATCCGATGAGGATACCGCTTACAATTAAGCAAAAAGGGAAATTGGTGGAATTCTACAAAATCGATTGTGCAAACCCAATGACATCATCAATGTCATTTTGCAGTTAAAAAAGCTCCAAACTGAAAGACGATATGAAGGATTGTAAAGATGTTTCAAACTGACAGAACTGTTCACAGTATTAAAAGGAGAACTGGCCAAACCAGCGGAACGGTGCACATATTGAGCACATCTTGTGAGTGTCAAAACTTACAAACTGAGGTGACATTAGAAATGAACACCAGAGATCAAATTCCCTGAGATATGCTTCAAGATAACGTAAGAGATACCAGTATTCAAAAGTGTAGACTTTCTATGGCATTATTTTTGTGGCACTTTTTTGGAAAATCCTGTATTTTAACATCAAATGAAAGAATCATTAAACATGCCCATGAAGTCAAAGTTCAGTAAGACACTTGCCCAGGTAGAAGAAGCCCTGCCCCTATTGTGCATAATTTCAAAGCATTCACAATCACTAGAATAGTCAAATACATATTTTAGTAATTACTCTGTAGTGATTAAAACATTATAAGTTAAATCTAAATTTAACTTTAATTTCTAAATTAAAGTTAAATTTAACAAGAGCCATCAGGAGATGACATATCCTTCCAGCCCCCACAAACCAGTAATACAAAGTGTCGGGTGATCGCCCAAGTACACGCTTATGCTAAATATGAATGAAATCATTATAGAATTTTTTTTTCATTTATAACCACCGTTGAAAAATGTCAGCTACCTATTTTATAAAAAAAAGAAAGAAATTGGAAGGATTTTCTTGAGGAAACTGCTGTGTATAAATTAGCAGTTCTGATATTCCTCCGACATGTTTCTGCATGTTTTGAGCTGATGTCTTGTTTCTTTTGGATGCATGAAGATACATCAGAGCGCAGCGGTGAAAGTTGAATTGGGTTCAACTTTGACTGCACAGAGTTTGACATCAAGCGCACTGTACACTGACAGTGGAACATCGCACAGCCACGGTTTTTGATGTGCCACATGTCATTTAGCTAACCTTATAAGATTAAAAGCAGTGGAGACTGTGCTTTTTTTTTGTTCTATAACTGGAACAACAGCAAAACTTACGTTGTGCTTCTCGGACAGATAGTCGAACAGCATCCTCCCATCCCTAATGGACAAAAATATTGATTTAAAGTAACCACAAGCCTTTAACAGTCTAGACATTTTCTCATAAGTCAATGATACTTCCATCAACAAAATCCAGAAAGAGCACAGCATGTGAGAAAGATGTAACTGTGACCTTGTGGACTGCATTTGCCGCGTGGTCTCCGGGTCTTCAAACATTTTCACTATTGGCTCCGTCTCAGATTGGAGCTGCTTCAGTTGTGCCACCACAGTGCTTCTCTTCTCCCTCAAAGCTGAAACAAGACATTTCAAAGTGTCATTGACTAAGGAATGCTCCTGGAACGTGAGCGCTACACCAGACTCAAGTTCAAAGCATTTTCAGAATAACGTACATTATGCGTCTTAGTGCAGCGCTTAAGAAAAAAAAAAATCCTTGGTGATGCAAGCACCACATTTGACACAAATATACCTTAGACATGCCCCTTTTGAAAAGGCAGGGCGTCCACTTAAATTTTCAATAGGCCAGGTCAAGTGAAGAATTACACAGGGGTCAAAATTAAAAGATGCTCCAATCATATTAAAACTATACCATCATTATTTGTCTGAACACAGAGATTCAAAAAAGGTATAAATAGCATAAAATAGTTGCCGTTTAAAGAGCCTTTGTTTTATTTAGAAGTTTAGCAGTAGGTGTGACTTCGCAGAGATGGCAGGTGAGCTGGACCCTCAGGACATTTAACCAGATGAAGGTCTCCTCCGCAGCTTTGACCTGTTGGTGGAGTTTTTCGAGATACTTTCCTCACATTTTGAAGCACAGAGCTGCTCCCTTCTTCCATCTGGATTTCAGGTTTTGGTATATATAGACTGACAAAGAAGGCCCTTTATTATACAAATAATGAATGTTTATGAGATCAATGGTACGAGTATTTAATTCGGTGAAAGCTGGAACATACCATTCAACGAGGCTTCCAGCTTTCACCGAATTAAATATTCATTCCATTGAAAGAATGTAAAAACATTCATTATTTGTTTTATATAACAGCTAAAATTGATCCTTGTCATTTGACATTTTATTAAAATATAGACAACAGAAAAGGGACTTACATTTTGGTGTTCCACTGCTGCTAAAGTTCAAATTGTGACATGTAGTCCAGTGATGCTGTGCACTGACTTCAGACTTCCATAAAAAAACAAAACAACAAACCAAAAAAAAAAAAAAGACTGTGTAGTTCCTCAGTCCAGCCAAAAATCACGCCAGCTTTTCATGTGAACAGCTCTTCATGCATCTAGACAGCTTACAGCGGAATGGATTTTGTGTGTGTGTGTTACAAGAATTAGCAGTGTCAGTTAGCTCAATCAAATCATCGTGTCGTCGTCCCATGTGCGCACACACACACGCAACCGGGTCGGCGCTTGTACTACCAAGAAAAGACTGTGTACATGCTCAATGCAGCGAAAAAAACAAACAAAAAAAAAAAAACAAACAAATCACATCAGAAATTAATCCAGCTTTTCATTCCAACTTCCTGCCAATTTCTTTTGTGTGTGTGTGTGCGTGCTCTCGCATGTGTGGACGCGCATGCATGCGTGAGGAAGCAGCCTCCGAACCCCCGGCTTTTTAAGGTGATTTTTTTCCCATCCCATTATGCTGGGAACCCTGCTCGGGAACCCTGCTCTGTAACCCTCCTCTCTCAGCATCCATTTATATGCTGCACTAGTAGCCAGAACCAAGATATTCTGAATTATTAGCATTATGTGGTTACATCAGTGACAAGGACACCTGAATAAAGAAGAATACAATCATACTCCAATGGCTTAGAACTCATTCAACTGCTTGAATAATTAAAACAGAGTTTATTCTTCAAAATTTATTTGAAAGACAATTACATTAATTTTTGGGGCATTTTCTTGCCTTTAACTTTAGAGAACATATGACAGAGCCAAGAAAGAGAAATACAGCAAAACTCTTCAAGGCCAGGACTCCAACATGAGGATGATGCAAACAGCATCCTGTGGTAACCACATTTTACAGATAACAACTGGAGGAAATCTTGCGTGATGAAATACCTACACTGACAAACTGGTCAACATATGCACTGAAGAGCCCAACAGATCTGTTTACACAGTAAGTGGCAAATATGCAAGCCAAAAAACAAAACAAAACAAAAAACAAAACAAAAAGCCCTTGTAGGAAGCAGGTCAGAAAGATTTTTCTTCATACACAACTTCACGTGGTCCCATGGTGTTAAGTCCCTTGACGATTCGGCACGCGTACACCAAAGTATTACAAATATGTCAATATATAAGTCTGGCTCATACATTCTGCATATGTGGGCCATAGGTTGTAGGTAAGGTACCCTACTGTTGACACGTTACTCATAAGTCACAACATGTCAAAATAATGTCTAGTGTACCCAAAACGTATGAGTAACTTGCTTTGAACCTACGTGTAACTCATCTCAAATGTATACTGACATATGTAGACGTATCTGAGGTGTTCCTGATGATCACAGAATGTGTCAGCTACTGTATAATAGCGTATTGTGCATTTCCACAACAGGTACCAAAATAACCAACCCGTACTATTTTTTCGGCACCCTTCAGCTGGGGTCCCAAAATTATGGTCCGTTTACAAAAGAGAGGCCCTAACCTGCTGCTCTGCTCTGACTGACTCAACAACTGAAAGCTGCACTCATGTGAACAGTTTATACGGTTTCAAATATTAAAACTATTCTCTCTCTCTCTCTCTCACACACACACACACACACACACACAAAATATAAAGTCTTAATCTTTCCTGTCCACACCACTTGGATTCATCATCACAGCCTGACAAAAACTTACATAAAGCATCCTGATTTTAGTAAACGACATCTGAAAATACTTTAGTTCCTTGTCATGGCTGAAGAAACAGCGTTTTTAAAGGAGTCCCCCTGTGTTTGTCCGCTCCAGGTATGCTCCTCAGCCTGAACCAGAGAACACAGACAACACGAAAATTTACTTATTTTAAAAATTGAAAGAATCACAGCGCCTCATTTATTGACATCAGCATTTATCACAGACATCAGTCGATTCTTCAGCATTCTGAATGTGATTAAGATAAATCCCATGATCCACAAAGACAAAAATTAAATTTAATTAAATTTAAAAAAAGGTAAATTACTCTGGCCTCCATCTGGAGGGGCAGCCACACGACAGCGTGCACGTGCTTGATGACATGCATGTCAACATCTACAAGATCCACCTACTAAACAAAAGGGTACTGCTGGTGGTGGAAACACAAACCAAGCCAGACTTGACCGTTCCGACCTGGACCCGCTCGGTGGAAACAGGGCCTGTCAGCATATGCTGGCTAAATTGTCATGGTGTGACAGCTGCATAACTTATTTGACATAGCCAACGTATTCACCAAATTTTTTTCTAAGTTGGCATACGCTGGCTAAATTGTCAAGATGTGACAGGCCCATAACCTCAAGGTACTACACACAAGTAAGTGCTAGACCTTACCAACCATAAAGAGCAAGCACTAGTGGTGTAAAGACTCATAGTAAATCTGGGATCCATACAGACTGCCACCCCATTTATGCATGTGCTCTGTAGACTAACTGCAAAAGTTACATACCTAATAGTGTCAAATACAGATTTCTCATCATGGTGACTTGTTTTTTAGAGTAATAACTGTGCCATAAAGTAACTAATGAATAAAAACCATGTGACACCATTGCAGCAGTGTCAAATGAGTCATGTGTTCAGAGCATCCAGGGTTGAAAAAAGATTGATTCTAACTGCTCTGGTGAGAGGTACGGATCATGTACCCATAGTTAGAATGTATTTTAGGGTACTGCATATGGGTGAAAACTGTGGGGTAAACACAGAATGTTAAAAGTACATTCTTAGCATGTCCAGTTCTGGATTTACCACACTGTCGGTTGTACAGCAGATGGATAAGGAGCTGGCCTCACAATAAGTAGAGTCAAAAACTGTAATTTGAATCCTGCTCATGTGACCCGTCTGTGTCCTTGGACAAGACACATCATCTGCATCGTCTCAGTCTGACCCGCTGTAAAACGGGCACTGACCTTGCCTAGGGAAGTACTTGTGAGGAATCATTGTAAAGCACTTTGAGCATCTGCTTGATTGAAATGCAGTCAATCACACTTTGCAAGATGATATGTGCGACAAATAAAAAAGATTATTAACAGAGCAAGAGAGGCTAAGAATTCCTTTATTATGTGGCTATTATATACTGTATAAACATGCAAACTTACGATATCACACGAATATGAAAGCTGCTGACAGTGTTGGGCTTGTAGTCAGATCTGTTCTTTATCTCCATAAAGAACAGATGCTTTGGTCGTTAGATGTAAGCTTTCGATCTGTTTTTTCAATGCCGTTTAGATATTTATGGAGTACGTTCATGTCCGAGTTGGTTTTTCTAATCGTGTTTTTAGCTTTCTGGTTCGTAACGAATCTGACACATGATCCGGACTGATGGTAACGGTCTGATATTTTCCCATATCAGACCACAAATCGGCCAATCAGAGCATGCGTAGACAGAATGAGAGGTGAATTTACAGTAGTTTTGAATGGCTTCTTATAACTTTCACCCAAATGCACCGAAGCCTGCCAGAGTCCTGTGTTTAGTCAGACCTTTTAATCACGCACGGGTCACCATGGTGATGACAGTAAGAAGAACAAGTTATCAATGAGAAAGCAAGCTCTGAACACCGGTGTCACCGACCAAACATTCCCTGCTAAAAATTGGTCCGCCCTGCCTTCACTGCGCATGCATCATTTCAGACCACAGCAGCACATCTGAGACTGACTCTATTCACCCAAAGCAATCAAAAGGAATAATGTGATTATTAACCATCAGATGATAGATGATCACATGATGATAATTATCAAAGCTAATGTTTTTGCTAGCGGATTAGCATTTCAGATAAGTTTTAAAACCACCATCGGACCAATTATCTTCCAATAAATTTAGTTCTGATAACATTTTTTTTGCTGGTAAAGTGAGCAAAGTTTAATGGTCAAAAACGTTTGTAAAACCTAAAATCAAACATTTTAGTCTGTCTGTTGTGTGTTTATTTATGGAAGACTGGCTGTTGCTTGCTGACGTCATCATTAAGCGCAAAACATGATTGGGGTTAAAAGCGTGTGAAAAAAGCAGCAGCTTTTTAGTTCGTAAATGATGGTGTATCTAATACTGAGATACTGTGACTTATATTGTGTTTTACGGCTTCTGAAAGATGATGACAGTGTTTGGGGTTTTTTAATTCATTCATTTTTTGGGCATTTTTGTGTGTTTGTGATCCTTGAATTTACTCAGCAGCCCCTGTGGTGCTTAAAGTGAAACTGGTTTATCAGAAGCCAACAGTGTAATCTGATGTGACGACGTCCGAATCGATACTAAAAGTTATGGGATATCTGTAATAAAGATTATTTTTTTGCAGTTTATCGGTTTATTGTCATAAAAGATAACTTTTCAATGATCTGATTAATGGCCATCGAAGCTGACTTTTTGGTTAGCTGTGCCCACCACTAGTCGCTACTGAAGTGACAAAATGACGTAGATGCAGCAGCAGTACATCAGACTCAGACGTGCTGCTGTGGCACTCTGACTGGTCCTCCGTCTTTTATTATGAAATAATGCTGAATTTATGTGGAAATGACTGTTGTACAACAGCTTCAGATATCTGTCGCTGAGATAGATGATGACTGGAGTGCAGTTTGAAGCAGAAACGAGGTGATAATCGGTGAACTGCAGCTGACGCTCCCAAATGACGTGCAGCGAAGGCAGGGCAGACCGTTCAGTCGGAGACACCGGCACTTAGATGTAAAAATGGCATCCACAGGTAGATGCTCACCCCGGAAAGGTAAGGTAAGTACTTCATATAGTGTTGGGACTTCTGGCTCCTTGAAAAGACCCACACCTCGTTCATCCACTTACTTCTTTGACCCAAAAGAATGGGCTCATTTTTCACTTTTTTTCCCCTCCTTTTTTTCCTGTTTGACAGAGGGCAAAGCTGAGCTACTTCCATGTGCATGCAGGCACACAGGGAAGAGGCTGTTTACACATTTGTGGGATCCATCAAAGATTAAAGCTACTCAGCCTGTACAGAGGGGGATTTTTTTTTTTTGCCTCTGTAGACTTACAAACCACACTCTGCTTCAGTGAAGCAACTCTTTGGATGGATTGGGGGGACAAAGTGGCTATTCGCACGTAGCTGTATTAATCATTCCAAATTCTATTCATACGTAGCGCAGCCGTGTTATGGGTAGGATTAGTGGCTGTGGTTAACTCTATGTATAAACAGCAAATATACAAGTATGGTGGCAGCACAGTGGTTTGCACTGGAGCCTCACAGCAAGTTCGTGTGATTGCTTTCTGCCCTTTATGTGTGCAGTTTGCATGTTCTCCCCATGTCTGCGTGGGTTTCCTCCAGGCACTCCGGTTTCCTCCCACAATAAAAACATGCTTATTTAGGGTCTTCTCCTTTCTCTGCCCCTGAAAGGCAGAGTCTCTACATCTGGAGCTGGTCCCTGGGTGCCGTACTGTGGCTGCCCACTGCTCCTGCAGAGGACAAATTTCATTGTATGTGTGTGAGACACACACACACACACACACACACACACACACACACACAACACACACACACACACACACACGACAATAAAGGCTCTTCTTCTTCCATATAGCCTCATTATCAAGTGACCCATATTGCCAAGAGATGCAATGTACGAAAAAATTTCCCCACACAAATATGGCTATGCACAGATAGCCACTGTCCACCCTCCCACAAAAAAAATAAATAAAATAAAATAAAATAAAAATAAAACACAAAATTGGTCAGTCCTGCTTGCTCAGATGCTTTCAGAGCAGCTGCTTGTGCCCACGTAAGGGGAGTAGATTGGCTTTAGGTGGACAGTGACATTAAGCACACTGATAAGACAAAAGACTCCCTTGGATAGGGATGGGTATTGATAAGATTTTATCGATACCATTATCGATTCCGCTTATCAAGACGATTCCTTATCGATACCCTGTGTACTACAAGTAGCCTTTATAGGTTTTCTATGTCAACAACATTTTATTGAGTCTTAAAGTAAATAAATATGAAATTGGTCGCTGGATCCTTGATCTCTGGACATAAATAGAAACAAAATCTGCAGTTTTGTCAAAAGCATTTCCTTTCAGACATTAATGGCATGATTGTCTCTCCATACATCTGAGCTGAACTCAGCTGGCTGCTGAAGTCTGCAGGTCTGCAGCCATACAGTCTTGGGCTGCTGCACGTTAGCGCAGGACATCTCATTTTGCGAGGAAAAACCATTTTGATCGACTGCAGTTTATTGTTTGTATTACGTTTGGAAAGGGGTATCATTTGATTTAAAGGGCAATTCGCTTTGAAGTTATTAATTCCGACCGGACTCTAGACTCAGTAGAGCGCGGCACAGCGTTTGAAGCAATGGAACAGAGGACAATTCTCGTTTCTTTTTCGCAACAAGACAGGAGTCCCAGTTAGTCACTTTAATTCACACAAAAGTGACTCACGATTGACATATTTTAATGGCTTTGACAGGGGATAAGAAGCAGAGTTGCCAGATCTGAAGAGCAGCGAATCAAAGAATCAACGAAGCAGCAGATTGAAGCACTGCTTCCTTGGTTCAAGGTTCAAAGCAAAGCCGCGCTGCAGGAACGGTTGATTGCAGACCTGCTGCAGGATCTGTAATCAACATAGAGAAATGATAATTTTCCCAACAAACACACTCAAAAACAACATCTGCTCTGAAGGACCAATAAGCGAATCATTAAGTAAAAAGGCTATTGATATCGGTGGATAGAAAATTTCTTAATGATACCCGAAAAGAACCCGGTTCTAGATACCCAAACCCTACCCTTAGAATCAAATTCCTTTCTTCATACAAAACAGCTATTGAAAAGAATCAGCTAGTTCATAGCAGACACTATTCTATATTACCATTTGTGATCTCACCACCATTGTATTCAGATGTGACACGTCAGGAACACAAACCATTTGACACGTAAATAAGCGAATGAATTTTCTTACAGTGTGGGATTTCCTTGTCCGGGTACAGATTTTGTACACGTCCATGGCGAATCCACCATGTTCGTGTCACTGAGGAGATCCAGCTTTCCCTGAAGAAGTTCTTTTTCATTGTAGATCTGTCCCAAAACACAACACACACACACACACACACACCACACAGTGAAACACTAATTCCAGCTCAGAATTCAAAATACATAAAATAATGTTGACATTAACTCAACAGAACAAAATGTGAGACCAAAACAGGTTACAAAAACCGCAACAAAAAAGTAGTTTGTTTCACAGTTACCCTAAAGTCAGTGCAGAACGAAAGAAATGATCAAGTATTTAACTGCTGCGATAAGCTAACGTTACTTAACGTGGCTGCTAGCTAGCTGGCTAAGCTACCAGAGGCGGTAATAATCGTTCAATCATCTTTCTCCTTTTAAAGTCCCCGAACAAACGGACTTACATATTTTAGATCACTCGATACAATAAACCCACTTTACCTCTTTAACAGAAAGAAACTCCAACAGAGGAAAAACTAAATGCCGGTCCAGAAAATGTGCTATCCTCATCGTCAGGTCGTACTTCGCCATCTTTCCAGGATTGAAAGAACTTTATTGACAAATCAAGCGCACAAAACATTAGATTGATGTTTTATGCGCTTGATGTCAATAAGTTCTTTCAATATTTTCAAAATAGCAACAGTGTGGCAAACCTTATGAAGAAGGTTGATAACATTTCTTTTTGGTGATGTCACATACTTTTTTTAATAATAGTTCAAAGATCATTTTAAACAGTTATCCACTGAGGCTTTTTAAAAGTAAATCCATGAATTTCTGAATATTCACATTGTTAAAAAAACATTAATCTTGCATGTTACATACAGGTGCTTGCCATATAATTGGAATACATGAAAAAAGTTGATTTATTTGAGTAATTTCCATTCAAAAGGGTGAAACTTGTATATTATATTCATTCATTTACACACAGACTGTATATTTCAAGTGTTTATTTCTTTTAATTTTGATGATTATAACTGACAGCTAATGAAACTCCCAAATTCTGTCTGTGTGTAATTAAATGAACACATCCATCTGGGGAGGGAGACCCCGAGCAAGACCAGGACTACGTGGAGAGATTATAGCTCCACACTGGCCTGGCAATGCTTCAGGATCCCCCAGTCAGAGGTGATTAATGTGGCCCGAGGAAAGGGAAGTACGGGCTACCCTACTGGAGCCCTTGCCCCCGCAACCTGATCCCAGTAAGCGGTTGAAGATGAGTAATGAGTAGAGTGTTTCATGTGATGTCACGAACCCCAGAAGGTGGCCATCTCGCCAGTACTTCACTAACCCTTCTGTTTACACTGCATAGGTGTCAACCTAACTCCAGAAAGAGCAAAGAGGGTGCAAGTTTCTTTGTAACCACCACCACCAGGGATTTTGGGCCCCTGAAAATGAATCTTATAAGGCGACGCCCCTATTATTTTGTTAGTATTATAATTGTATTAGGAACCCATCTGAGCTCCTGTCAGTCATCGGCCCCTAGAATCCTTCTCCTTATTCTCCCCCTTTTGGCCACCCCTGCCACCGAAGCCTGCACCCTCTTGCCCCTTTTCTGGAGTCAGGTTGACACCTATAATACCGGCATCTGTTTTTTAGTGTTCAAATGCTGTATAGTGAATTAGTGGCGGCAGCGTCAAGCAGAGATGGAAGTGACGTGGGAGACGGGAGTGAGGGGGAGATGGGTGATGGAGACGTGGAAGAAACAAACGGTTGGTACACGGTAACACAAAAATATAAAACAAAAGCAACAGCAGTCTATCTGATGCTGATTCACATTCTGACAATAACAGCAAAGTAAAATGAGGCAAAGAGGAGCTGAAGGTAAAACTGCAGTTTGTTTCTCCATCAACCCGCTGAAGCAAACTAAAGCTTTGCACGACAAAATAGGAACTGTGCACATCAAACCGCTTCAGCACGGGAGTTTAGTGGTCGCATATAGTGATTCCAAACAATGAGATAGTTTGAATTAAACTGACTGTTGTGGTGGGAAAGAAAGTGAAGTGTTGTGAGTGGGAATGAAGATACTTGGTGGAGAAGTTTCAACGGACATAACGAGTGAGGAAATTTTGAACATGTAACAGGAGCCAAGGCAGTGAAGCTCAAAGATTGATGTACACCAGAGAAGGAGTTAAGAAGGATCTTGTTACATTTTGAGGAGATGATATTGCCAACAAGAATCAAAGTCGGGTTCATGTGTTTTTTAGTTCGACCATATATTCCACCACCCCTCACGTGCTTTAAGTGTGAGAGATTTGGTCATGTGGCAACTGTGTGTCGTGGTAAGGCAAGGTGTGGTAAATGTTGGGGTGAGGACCATGAGTATGGCCAGTGTCCTGAAGGTGCAAAACTTAGATGCTGCAATGGTGGAGGAGAGCACAGTGCTGCTTATAAAAGGTGTGAGATGCACAAACAAGCAGCTGAGGTACAGAGAGTCTCTGAGGCTCTCACGAAAGCTTGTACAAAAAAATGGAACACTGAGGTTTCACCGCCTGCACAGAGTCGGAATCAGATATCTCAGAAATTAAAATGAGATAGTGGAGGCCTACACAAGACAAGTATTTCAGTGGATAATATTAATTCCTGACAGAAGTGACAAAACTTGTTCAGCCCAAATATTGAGCAGAAGAGAGGATTAAAATCATTATTAGGCAGCACAAAACACCTTGATTCAGGGGAAATAAAATTAGAGGAAATAAATGAGATTCTTACGGCAGGAAACAAGATACACGTCAGTGTCCATGTGGGGGATGATAATGGTTTTTACTATTTTACGGTGGAATTCCTGAAGCCTTTGTTCAAATGGGCAGGAGTTTAAGAAATTTAATGAAGACAGGAATGAGAAACCACAAGTTATCTGTGTACAAGAAACATGGCTTAGGCCACATTTAGATTTTGTTATTCGTGGTTATGTAGCTGTGCGTAGGGATCAGGAAAATGGTCCCAGTGGGGAGTAGCTACCTTTATCAACAGGGGTTGAGTTATAGGGTCATTCAAGTAAGCAGGGATGCTGAGGCAGTTCTAGTTGAGGCATGGATAGGTAATATAAACCTATGGATTGTGAACTTCTATAATCCCTGTGAAAGGTTAAATGTGTTTGAGAATATAATTGGTGATAAAACTCATGAGACAATTTGGTGTAATGTACACAGCACCCTCTGGGTAGTACTGACCATAATGCTTCAGATATCTGTCATCATTTCATTTCATTATTGAAGAAATGCTTGAGGAGAAAAGATTAATATGTCTGAATGATGGAAGGGGAACGAGGGTAGATGTGTCTAGTGGGTTTGACTCATCTGTTGACCTTAGTCTGATCTCTGCAGGCCTTGGAGGGATTTCTAAATGGAACAACCTTCAGGATACTACTACTGTATACATAGTGATCATTACCTTGTCATGAACTTGGACACAAAAAGCTGGACACAAATGCAAGACTCACACAGAGGTGTGGGATAAGAAAAAGGGTTTGCTTGGTAAACAGGCAGAGGTCGGTATACAAAAAGGGAGACAAGAATCAGCCCCGGTATCCAAATCATGAGGCGAAACTTGAGGTTGAAAAACACGGCAAAAACAAACAAGCAAGCACTATGGAAAGGCTGGTAGCGATGACACAAAGGTACAACAAACTGGCATAGACAAAGAGCAAAGAGGGAGCTTAAAAGAGCAGGTAATGGGGGAAAATTAGGAACACGTTTGAGAGAACAATCAAGAAAGAGGCGTGGCAACAGAAGAGAAAACACACGCCCAAATCTGAGACACAAGACAAGAAAGTGCATTAACCAGAACACAACACAATACAAAACCCAAACCTGATCACAAAGCAATACAAAAATCCAAACATGAACATAAAGCAAGACAAAATCCCCGGCTTAAACAAAGCCACACAAGACATCACGCCCCCTTCAATGCCGGCCCCCGACAGCTCAGGCATGTCAGGGGGCGAAGCGTGTAAGTCTTGAATGAGGTCAGGGTCCAAAACAAAATGAAATGGATCTAGAAATGCTCCTTTGGACCATACCCTTCCCAGTCAACCAAATACTGGAACCCCCGGCCCCAATGACAAGCAGACAGGACCAGCGTCGTCAAACTGGATGGACAGATGGGGTTCGGCCAGAGGAGAGAGCATGCTGGACTTCACTGCATTGATTTGACTGACATGGAATGTCAGGTGGACGCGCATGACCCTGGGGGGTTTATGCCTCACAATCATGTGAACAATCTTGGAGACATGAAAGGGTCCCAACAAACCTGGGAGCAAGCTTCCTGGAGTCCAGCTGTAGCAGCAGGTGTTTGGTGATAACCAGACCTTTTGGCCTGGAATGTAGGATGGAGCAGGAGTCTCCTTGGCCGAGGGAAGTCTTGGCAGCGAAATAAAGGGGGCCATCTTAGAGAATCTATCCATCATGGTCAGGCTGACCATGTTACCATGAGAGTTCGGGAGACCCGTGACAAAATCCACAACAATATGTGACCATGGCTGCTTAGGAACAGATGGTGATACCAACTGACCCTGTGGGTTACGGGTTGAGGACTTGAACATAGCACATACCTGCAAGCACTTACAAACTCCCTGACATTGTTGCCCATACATGGCCACCAAAACCATTGTTGGATAACAGTGTCTTACTGATACCTGGATGACAAGAAACTTTGTTAGTGTGAGCCCACTCGATCACCTCCCCCCTTATACCCCCATCACAATAGAGGATGAATTGCACAAATGCCGTATGACTTGACATTTGAACATTTGTGCAATTTGTGCTGCATTCAGCTGCACTCAATCGCATCACACAGCAATAATAAAAGACGGGGGAAGCGATAAGAGTGATTTAAGAGGTTTTACTTGGTTGCCTGATGGTTAATAATCACATTATTTCCTTTGATCACTTTGGGTGTAGAGCAGGGGTGGACAATCATGTGCCATGAAGGGCCGAGACACTGCAGGTTTTTCTCAATCACCTCAGCAGGTGATTTCATTAATGATCAAGTGTTTATACTCAGGGGAGAAACTCATCAGCAACCCACTTACTGAGGTGATATGTTGCAAGGAAAACCTGCAGTGTCTCAGCCCTCGCTGCCTACCCCTGGTGTAGAGAGTGTTGGGAAAGTGTAGGTACACGGACCCACAACAGGGGGCGCAAATGAACGGACAATGGAGTAGGTCAAATAACAACACTTTACTGTTGTGAATGTGCACAACAAATACAACAGATTACAACAATAGACAAGTGTCAATTCACAAAGGTGTCGTGTGGGCAGGCTCGAAGATAGGAGACGTCTGTCCAAAGCAGAACCGGAACCAACACAATTCCTCCGCCACCAGACCCCGGGAATACTGGAGCCGCCAAGTCCCGAACTCCCAGGTGGCCACTGCCTCGCGTGTCGGACCTGGTACTGCTGGCGAGGAACAAAAGCAATTAAAGGAGGGTGCGTTTGCACCCAGGAATCCGTACGGCAGGAAAAGCTACCTCCACCTCTCCGTTGGAAAAGTAGTCCACACTACAACGCACAACGTCACAAAAAGAATACTGTCAATCAGTCAGCGAGGTACGTTACCTTCCAGGTAGAACGGTATCTCGGCAAAGAGGTGGAGACGTCGTCCTGCTCATGTACCCCTGCCGATCAGATGATTGGTAACAGCTGTTGCAGGTGATGCGTGACAGCTGTCACCGTGGCTGCTCCTGTGAGGCGGCTGCACCCTCTGGTGCCTGGAGCCCACACTCCAGACAGGGCGCCCTCTGGTGGTGGGCCAGCAGTACCTCCTCTTCTGGCGGCCCACACAACAGGACCCCCCCCCTCAACGGGCGCCTCCTGGCGCCCGACCAGGCTTGTCCGGGTGGCGGCGGTAGAAATCGGCCAGGAGGGCCGGGTCCAGGATGAAGCTCCTCTTCACCAGGAGCGTTCTTCAGGTCGTACCCCCTCCCAGTCCACCAATACTGGAAGCCCCGGCCCATCCTACGGACATCTAAGAGCCGGCGCACAGTCCAAGCCGGCTCGCCATCGATGATCTGGGCAGGAGGTGGTGCCGGACTGGGAGTACAGAGGGGTGAGGTGTGATGGGGCTTGATCCGGGACACGTGGAAAACGGGATGGATCCGCAGTGAGGCCGGAAGTTGAAGTCTCACTGCGGCTGGACTGATGACCTTGATGATCTTGAACGGACCGATATACCGATATACCTCCTGATTGGCCCGTTCTGCTTGCCCGTTGGTCTGGGGATGATACCCGGATGAGAGACTCACCGTGGCCCCTAGTTCCCGGCAGAAGCTCCTCCAGACGTGCGAGGAGAACTGGGGACCGCGATTGGAGACAATGTCTGTTGGGATCCCATGCAGCCGGACGACGTGGTGGACCAGGAGGTCCGCTGTCTCCTGGGCCGTCGGGAGCTTCGGGAGGGCCACGAAGTGGGCCGCCTTGGAGAATCGGTCCACTATCGTGAGGATGGTGGTGTTGCCCTGGGACGGCGGGAGGCCCGTGACAAAATCCAGGCCGATGTGGGACCAGGGGCGATGGGGCATGGGCAGCGGCTGGAGCAGTCCCGAAGCCCTGCGATGATCAGCCTTGCCCCTGGCGGAGGTGGTGCAGGCCTGGATATAATCCCGGACGTCGGCCTCTAGGGACGCCCACCAGAAGCGCTGCCGGACAACTGCCACGGTCTCTTTCGCACCCCTGGATGACAGGAGAGCTTAGAGCCGTGACAGAAGTCCAGGACTGCAGCCCTAGCTTCTGTGGGACGTAGAGTCTGTTCTTCTGCCCAGTTCCTGGGTCCGGGCTTCGTGCCAGGGCCTCCGGACGGTTCTCTCTACGTCCCAGGTAAGGGTGGCACGATAGTGGACTCCGGATGATGGGTTCCGGTGGATCCGACAACTCCGCTTTGACTTCTCTTCATGTAACCGGGAACAAGGCATCCGATCTCTGGTTTTTGGTCCCGGGACGGTAGGTGATCGGAAGTCAAAACGGCCGAAGAACAGTGACCAGCGGGCTTGCCTGGGGTTCAGCTGCTTGGCGGTCCTGATATACTCCAGGTTCCGGTGGTCAGTGAAAACCGTGAATGGCACGGACGTTCCCTCCAACAGATGTCTCCACTCTTCAAGAGCCTCTTTCACCGCAAGGAGTTCTCGATTGCCGACTCCATAGTTCCGTCGGCCGGGGTCAACCTGCGGGAAAAATAGGCACACGGGTGAAGGACCTTATTGGTCTTCCCGCTCTGGGAAAGCACAGCTCCTATCCCTGAGTCTGAGGCGTCCACTTCAACCACTAACTGGCGGCTAGGATCGGGCTGCACCAGAACGGGTGCAGACGAGAAACGCCGTTTCAACTCCTTGAACGCGGGCATCGCAACGATCCGACCAGGTGAAGGGGACTTTTGGTGAGGTCAGGGCTGTCAGGGGGCTAACTACCTGACTGTAGCCCTTAATGAACCTCCTGTAAAATTAGCAAAGCCGAGGAACTGTTGCAGCTTCCTACGGCTGGTGGGTTGGGGCCAGTCTCTCACCGCCGCGACCTTGGCCGGATCAGGAGCGACAGAGTTAGGGGAGATGATAAACCCCAGGAAGGACAAAGAAGTGCGGTGAAACTCGCACTTCTCGCACTTCACAAACAGCCGGTTCTCTAATAACCGCTGCAGGACCTGACGTACATGCCGGACATGGGTCTCAGGATCCGGAGAAAAGATGAGTATGTCGTCCAGATATACGAAGACGAATCGGTGCAGGAAATCCCGCAAGACATCATTAACCAATGCTTGGAACGTTGCGGGGGCGTTTGTAAGATTGAACGGCATGACCAGGTACTCAAAGTGACCTAACGGGGTGTTAAATGCCGTCTTCCACTCGTCTCCCTTCCGGATCCGAACCAGGTGATACGCATTCCTGAGATCGAGCTTGGTGAACATTTGGGCTCCATGCAGGGGCGTGAACACTGAATCCAACAAGGGCAATGGGTATCGGTTACGAACCGTGATTTCGTTCAGCCCCCTGTAATCAATGCATGAACGTAGTCCGCCATCCTTTTTCCCCACAAAAAAGAAACCTGCACCCATCGGGGAAGTGGAATTCCGGATCAACCCGGCAGCTAAAGAGTCCCGGATGTAGGTCTCCATTGATTCGCGCTCAGGTCGTGAGAGGTTGTACAGCCTGCTGGACGGGAACTCAACGCCTGGAACCAAATCAATGGCACAATCATACGGACGGTGGGGGGGAAGGGTGAGCGCCAGATCCTTACTGAACACATCCACAAGGTCATGGTACTCCACCGGCACCGTCCCTAGATTGGGCGGGACTCTGACCTCCTCCTTAGCCTGGGAACCGGGAGGAACCGAGGAACCTAAGCATACCCGATGGCAGGTCTCGCTCCACTGCACCACTACCCCGGACGGCCAATCGATCCGGGGATTGTGTTTTAACATCCAGGGAAACCCTAAAATCACACGGGAGGTAGCAGGAGTCACAAAAACTCGATCTCCTCCCGGTGATTTCCTGACACCACCAGAGTTACAGGTGGTGTCTTATGTGTGATTGGAGGGAGTAGGGAGCCATCTGCACAGGCGAGGTAAGCGCCACCAGAGGGAACCCTATCTCCCTGGCCCATCTGCTGTCTAACAGATTCCCTTCAGAGCCCGTGTCCACCAGTGCTGGGCCTTCAGGGTTAAATCCTCATAAAGGATTGTAACTGGGAGTCGTGTGGCAATGTGGGTGTGTCCCACGTGAATGTCTCGGCCCACCCCTAGCCCAGTTTCTAGGGGCGGGCATTGGTGTTTAACCGCTCGGGGCAGTCTCTTACCTGATGCTCTATTGAGCCACAAACAAAACACGCTCCGCGGGCCAGCCTCCTCTGTCTATCTGGTGCCCTAATGTGGCCCTGCTCGTGTCCATAGCTTCGTCAGCAGGGGGAGCTGTAACCACACGGAGCGTAGGGGCCGTGGAGCGTGGGGAGGGCGGAACGCGGTCGGAACTGGAAGGGAGAGGGACAGCGCTGTGCCCGGCACGCCCTTCGTCTCGTTCCCGACGGCGTTCTTCTAACCGATTGTCTAATCGTATAACGAGATCGATAAGCCCATCTAAATCCCGCGGTTCGTCCTTAGCCACCAGGTGCTCCTTTAGAACCAACGACAGTCCGTTTACAAAGGCGGCGCGGAGGGCAGTGCTATTCCAGCCGGACCTCGCAGCCGCGATGCGGAAGTCGACTGCATAGGCAGCTGCGCTCCGGCGCCCCTGTCTCATTGACAGCAGCACGGCTGAAGCGGTCTCTTCTCTATTTGGGTGATCGAACACTGTTCTGAACTCCCTCACAAACCCATCATATGTCTGAAGGAGCCGTGAATTCTGCTCCCAGAGCGCTGTAGCCCAAGCGCGTGCCTCACCGCGAAGCAGGTTTATTACATAAGCTATCTTGCTGGCATAAGTTGCGTACATGACAGGACGTTGTGCGAAGACGAGCGAACACTGCATAAGGAAGTCCGCGCACGTCTCCACACAACCTCCGTACGGCTCTAGAGGGCTTATGTATGCTTCCGGGGAAGGTGGGAGGGGTCGTTGAACGACCTGTGGAACGTCACTGTTACGCACAGGGTCGACAGGAGGGAGAGCCGCAGCAGCGCCCTGAGGGCGCGCTTCCACCTGCACGGCGAGAGCCTCCACCCTGCGGTTAAGGAGGACGTTCTGCTCGGTCATTAAATCCAACCGAGCCGTGAAAGCGGTGAGGATCGGCTGCAACTCACCGATCATTCCTCCTGCGGACGCCTGTGCGCCCTGTTCTTCCATTGGCCGTTCAACAGTCGGTTGACGCCCCTCGGGATCCATGACGCTGGCCGAGATATCCTGTTGGGAAAGTGTAGGTACACGGACCCACAACAGGGGGCGCAAATGAACGGACAATGGAGTAGGTCAAATAACAACACTTTACTGTTGTGAATGTGCACAACAAATACAACATATTACAACAATAGACAAGTGTCAATTCACAAAGGTGTCGTGTGGGCAGGCTCGAAGATAGGAGACGCCTGTCCAAAGCAGAACCGGAACCACACGATTTCCTCCGCCACCAGACCCCGAACTCCCAGGTGGCCACTGCCTCCGCGTGTCGGACCTGGTACTGCTGGCGAGGAACAAAAAGCAATTAAAGGAGGGCGCGTTTGCACCCAGGAATCCGTACGGCAGGAAAAGCTACCTCCACTTCTCGTTGGAAAAGTAGTCCACACTACAACACACAAAGTCACAAAAAGAATACTGTCAATCAGTCAGCTGAGGTACGTTACCTTCCAGGTAGAACGATATCTCAGCAAAGAGGTGGAGACGTCGTCCTGCTGATGTACCCCTGCCGATCAGATGATTGGTAACAGCTGTTGCAGGTGATGCGTGACAGCTGTCACCCTGGCTGCTCCTGTGAGGCGGCTGTGCCCTCTGGTGCCTGGAGCCCGCACTCCAGACAGGGCGCCCTCTGGTGGTGGGCCAGCAGTACCTCCTCTTCTGGCGGCCCACACAACAGGGAGTCAGACTCAGACAGACGTGCTACTGTTGCACTGTGATCGCTCCCGCATCTTTTATGATGAAATAATGCTGAATTTATGTGGAAATAATTGTTGTACAAAAGTTTCAGATATCTGTCACTGAGACAGATGATGACTGGAGTGCAGTTTTAAGCAGAAACAAGGCGATAATCGGTGAATTGCTGATAACGCTTAGAAGTGACACATGCACACTGAAGGCAAGGGGGACCGATTTTTAGAGGGGACTGTTCGGTTCTGGCATCATGGGGTTTCATGCTGTGTTGTTTTTTTTCTTGTCTTTTTTATTTTATTCTGTTTCTTTTGGGGGGGGGGGGGTTATGTCCGCATTCGACCTGCACTCTGGGTAGTCAACCTGGATTCGGGTGCTACTGCTCTCTGAATTGTGCGAATCACTTGAGCAATTCTGGGTATGGGGTAATTCGGTGTATTTGAGCACATTCTGGGTATTCATATGCGGATATATGACTGTCTATCCTGTACAAATGCAGCTCGAATTCTGTTTGTTGTTCCAATTTGTGTGCTTCGTGCGGCATTTGTACGATAGTGTGACAGGACCCTTAGCGAGTCCACCATGAACAGTTTGCCCTGAGGACAATCAGCAGGTGGCGTAATGGCCTCAGCGGCTGCTTTGACTTTGGCTTCAATGTCTCAGGTGAGAACAGAGATCAAACACTTTGTTTGCTTTGGTTAGTATCTGTCACTCGACAACAACACAGTACATACAGTAGTGTTCAGAATAATTGTAGTGCTATGTGACTAAAAAGATTAAACCAGGTTTTGAGTATATTTCTTATTATTACATGGGAAACAAGGTACCAGTAGATTCAGTGGATTCTCACAAATCCAACAAGACCAAGCATTCATGATATGCACACTCTTAAGGCTATGAAATTGGGCTATTAGTAAAAAAAAAAAAGTAGAAAAGGGGGTGTTCAAAATAATAGTAGTGTGGCATTCAGTCAGTGAGTTTGTCAACTTTGTGGAACAAACAGGTGTGAATCAGGTGTCCCCTATGTAAGGATGAAGCCAGCACCTGTTGAACATGCTTTTTCTCTTTGAAAGCCTGAGGAAAATGGGACGTTCAAGACATTGTTCAAAAGAACAGCGTAGTTTGATTAAAACGTTGATTGGAGAGGGGAAAACTTAGACGCAGGTGCAAAAAATTATAGGCTGTTCATCTACAATGATCTCCAATGCTTTAAAATGGACAAAAAACCAGAGACACTTGGAAGAAAATGGAAAACAACCATCAAAATGGATAGAAGAATAACCAGAATGGCAAAGGCTCACCCATTGATCAGCTCCAGTTACCTGTAAGTGCTTTGACAGTTAGAAGATGCCTGTGTGAAGCTAATTTACTTGCAAGAATCCCCGCAAAGTCCCTCTGTTAAATAAAAGACATGTGCAGAAGAGGTTACAATTTTCCAAAGAACACATCAACAGGCCTAAAGAGAAATGGAGGAATATTTTGTGGACTGATGAGAGTAAAATTGTTCTTTTTGGGTCCAAGGGCCACAGACAGTTTGTGAGACGACCCCCAAACTCTGAATTCAAGCCACAGTTCACAGTGAAGACAGTGAAGCATGGTGGTGCAAGCATCATGATATGGGCATGTTTCTCCTACTATGGTGTTGGGCCTATATATCGCATACCAAGTATCATGGATCAGTTTGGATATGTCAACATACTTGAAGAGGTCATGTTGCCTTATGCTGAAGAGGACATGCCCTTGAAATGGGTGTTTCAACAAGACAATGACCCCAAGCACACTAGTAAACCAGCAAAATCTTGGTTCCAAACCAACAAAATGAATGCCTCGCAGATGTGAAGAAATCATGAAAAACTGTGGTTATACAACTAAATACTAGTTTAGTGATTCACAGGATTGCTAAAAAAGCAGTTTGAACATAATAGTTTTGAGTTTGTAGCGTCAACAGCAGATGCTACTATTATTGTGAACACCCCCTTTTCTACTTTTTTTTTTACTAATAGCCCAATTTCATAGCCTTAAGAGTGTGAATATCATGAATGCTTGGTCTTGTTGGATTTGTGAGAATCTACTGAATCTACTGGTACCTTGTTTCCCATGTAACAATAAGAAATATACTCAAAACCTGGATTAATCTTTTTAATCACATAGCACTATTATTATTCTGAACACTACTGTACATTTCGATCTGTGAAATAAAAAAAAAAATAAATGCATTCACACACTGTACTTCAAATGCATTGGTTAAAAAAAAGCATACTTTCTGCCTTTGGATTGACACTTTAAGGACAGAACGTCTTTGAAGAGCTTTGAGCTGGAGTCACTATGACACGGTGCACCGCATCAGCTTCACAGCGTTCACTGAGTTAGAATAATGGAATGTTTAAAAGCCTGTCTGTGCATGTAGAATTTTGTAAATCCATACATCAGCCTTGCATATTTGCAAAAAGTATTCAAAATCTGTTTATTTATATCCTGCTCTATGGCAAAACTTTGCAGATCAACTGGAATAATTATATTTACTGTATACTACATTCCAACCTATCTCTAGTGTTCAGCATTAGCAACAGTTTATCTTATAATTGCTTTTTAAAAAGTTAAAATACATGTTGAAAGATATTTTTCCACCAGCTTTTTTTAATATTAAAAAATAAGCTATAAAATAAGACATACTGCTGATGGGGTGTTTCCAGTGCAGAGGCTCACAAACACTGTACAACAAGAATCTTACAAGTGAAACTCACCAAAAACAACCAGCTGAAAGTTCCACTAAAACAAACCGTATTTTCCAGCTTTCATGAACACAACATAAGAACATGATAAAATGCCCTAAGAACTTTCAAAAATAAATGTGCTGTTGTAGTACCTCCTGGTGGCCATGTGAGGGCACTGCAAACCTGCAAAGCTTCTAAAGTCTTAAAACTTTTCTTTGATTTGCACCACATAAAGCAAATTATCAATGTTCCCACCCAGAGACAAAGTGGGATGAAATTTAGATACAATCAAATATAGTAAATATGTTCTGCAAATATTTTATGTAAATTCTATCCTATCATTTTATTAGTTTTAGTTATTTCATCTGTGGGGAGCTCAGACTACAGCCGCTGCTCCTTCGTGTTGAAAGGAGCCAGCTGAGGTGGTTCGGACATCTGGTAAGGATGCCCCCTGGGCGTCTCCCTAGGGAGATGCCAGGCTCGGACTGATAATCTGTGATTTTGGGCATTTGCCCGGTGGGCCGCTGCACGTTTAGACGTGCGTGGGCCGGCCCTCCCATATTTATAGATATTATGGAAATATACAGTGTTCTCGAACCGCGCGCTGCTGTCAACATGAGGAAAGTCCGTGATCAGTTAAGCTACAGCATTTAATCGGCGCAGCTGCAGAGCCACTTCCTGAATTTGTGTCAAAATAAAAGTTCTGTAGTGTTTCATACACGGCGAAGTCTTATTATAGGTTTCAGTTTTGTTTCCGTTTGATCACACAACGGAGACTTACATCGAGCACAATGATTGACATGACCAACAGCCAATGACAATGGAGAAGCATACAGGGTGGCCAATCAGATTGCAGGAAGAGCAGGCGGCCGCTCCCGCCCCTGTGAATGGATTGAGTCCTTGGCGCCTGGACTTCTCTCCACTCTTCTACTGATACAAGGTTGGAATCGTTTCTTTTATCCTAATTAACTGTGCTTTACTTTTGTTAATCTTTAAATGCAACAGCTACGGACTTCAGCTCCTTAATTTGCTGCTGTGTGAATCCTAGCAGTGGTTACACATTACCTCTCTCTCTCTCTCTCTCTCTCTCTCTCTCTCTCTCTCTCTCTCTCTCTCTCACACACACACACTTTGGAGCAGGGTCGGACTGGGAACAAATTTCGGCCCTGGCATTTTTCCTCTGGACCAGCCCACTATTGGTCCGACGAATCCACCCCCAAACACGCACACCCACCCGTCCATACCGAACCCCCAATGAACAAATACTATACACCTAAACACCATGAACACACACCTAAACACACTTTCACTGTCATTTCACCTTGATCATAGTACAAAACGCAGACCTGGCGCCACGAGGGGGCGTCCTCATAACATTAAAGGCAATTACATATTTTGACGAAATTACAAGTTTAAATGACTATATATATATATACTCAACAAAAATATAAACGCAACACTTTTGGTTTTGCTCCCATTTTGTATGAGATGAACTCAAAGATCTAAAACCTTTTCCACACACACAATAGCACCATTTCCCTCAAATATTGTTCATAAACCAGTCTAAATCTGTGATAATGAGCACTTCTCCTTTGCTGAGATAATCCATCCCACCTCACAGGTGTGCCATATCAAGATGCTGATTAGACACCATGATTAGTGCACAGGTGTGCCTTAGACTGTCCACAATAAAAGGCCACTCTGAAAGGTGCAGTTTTGTTTTAGTGGGGGGGATACCAGTCAGTATCTGGTGTGACCACCATTTGCCTCATGCAGTGCAACACATCTCCTTCGCATAGAGTTGATCAGGTTGTCAATTGTGGCCTGTGGAATGTTGGTCCACTCCTCTTCAATGGCTGTGCGAAGTTGCTGGATATTGGCAGGAACTGGTACACGCTGTCGTATACGCCGGTCCAGAGCATCCCAAACATGCTCAATGAGTGACATGTCCGGTGAGTATGCCGGCCATGCAAGAACTGGGACATTTTCAGCTTACAAGAATTGTGTACAGATCCTTGCAACATGGGACCGTGCATTATCCTGCTGCAACATGAGGTGATGTTCTTGGATGTATGGCACAACAATGGGCCTCAGGATCTCGTCACAGTATCTCTGTGCATTCAAAATGCCAGCAATAAAATGCACCTGTGTTCTTCGTCCATAACAGACGCCTACCCATACCATAACCCCACCGCCACCATGGGCCACTCGATCCACAACATCAGAAAACCGCTCACCCACATGACGCCACACACACTGTCTGCCATCTGCCCTGAACAGTGTGAACCGGGATTCATCCGTGAAGAGAACACCTCTCCAACGTGCCAAATGCCAGCGAATGTGAGCATTTGACCACTCAAGTCGGTTACAACGACGAACTGGAGTCAGGTCAAGACCCCGATGAGGACGACGAGCATGCAGATGAGCTTCCCTGAGACGGTTTCTGACAGTTTGTGCAGAAATTCTTTGGTTATGCAAACCGATTGTTTCAGCAGCTGTCCGAGTGGCTGGTCTCAGACGATCTTGGAGGTGAACATGCTGGATGTGGAGGTCCTGGGCTGGTGTGGTTACACGTGGTCTGCGGTTGTGAGGCTGCTTGGATGTACTGCCAAATTCTCTGAAACGCCTTTGGAGACGGCTTATGGTAGAGAAATGAACATTCAATACACGAGCACACTGGTTGACATTCCTGCTGTCAGCATGCCAATTGCACGCTCCCTCAAATTTTGCGACATCTGTGGCATTGTGCTGTGTGATAAAACTGCACATTTCAGAGTGGCCTTTTATTGTGGGCAGTCTAAGACACACCTGTGCACTAATCATGGTGTCTAATCAGCATCTTGATATGGCACACCTGTGAGGTGGGATGGATTATCTCAGCAAAGGAGAAGTGCTCACTATCACAGATTTAGACTGGTTTGTGAACAATATTTGAGGGAAATGGTGATATTGTGTATATGGAAAAAGTTTTAGATCTTTGAGTTCATCTCATACAAAATGGGAGCAAAACCAACAGTGTTGCGTTTATATTTTTGTTGAGTGTATATATATATATATATATATATATATATATATATATATATAAAACATCATGAGGTTTATGTCACAGAAATCCTACTTTACAATCACACTGCAGTCATTGTTAAATGATTTCCTTTTGCATTTATAATAAACACTTGTATTTATTTAGTGTTTGTTATTCTGGTTGAAATAAGATATAAATAATCTACCAGACTTCAAAAAATATTCCATGTTATTTTATTTGTCTAAAAATAAATGTCTGAGGTTCCTTATGTTAAACAAGAAATTATCTAATCTGAAATAACAGGTGGTTTTAATACAGATGAAAGGTTTCTAAAGAACCATTTATTCATTTATTTACCTGTTTTAATTACAAGTGTTCTAAACTTTTTTTTAACAGTAATCAGAAATTTTGAGGTAACAACAACAAAAAAACATTTCCAATGATTTTTCTTCAGAAAACTGCTCTATAAATGAGCAGTCCTGTCACACGTTAATGTTTTGTACAGATCAGTGGTTTCTGCACCAATCGGATTGGTCCAATCCATTTTGTAGAGATCAGTGGTTTCTGCCACGAGTCTTCCGTGTTTTGGCCCGACGCGTCGTTCCTATTGGACAATGCCAAGGTACACAAGGTCTCTTACAACGGTGCAGCGTAAATACACGAGCTTTCCAGGCGCGCACGTCTCCTCTGGTGTGCACTATTTTTTTGGGGGGGGGGGGGGGGGGTGGAGCGACCCCGCCCCCTGTGATAAACTCATCGCCCCCTTAATATTTTTTTTTTTCTGGCGCCGGGTCTGACAAAACGGAAGCAAATGCACACAAGCGGAAAAAAGTTTTTGTGTCTCCAAAGTGTGTGTGTGAGTGAGTGAGAGAGAGAGAGAGAGAGAGAGAGAGGTAATGTGTAACCACTGCTAGGATTCACACAGCAGCAAATTAAGGAGCTGAAGTCCGTAGCTGTTGCATTTAAATATTAACAAAAGTAAAGCACAGTTAATTAAGATAAAAGAAACGATTCCAACCTTGTATCAGGTAGAAGAGTGGAGAGAAGTCCAGGCGCAGAGGACTCCATCCATTCACAGGGGCGGGAGCGGCCGCCTGCTCTTCCTGCAATCTGATTGGCCACCCTGTATGCTTCTCCATTGTCATTGGCTGTTGGTCATGTCAATCATTGTGCTCGATGTAAGTCTCCGTTGTGTGATCAAACCGAAACAAAACTGAAACCTAGAATAAGACTGCGCCGTGTATGAAACACTACAGAACTTTTATTTTGACACAAATTCAGGAAGTGGCTCTGCAGCTGCGCCGATTAAATGCTGTAGCTTCACCGATCACGGACTTTCCTCATATTGACAGCAGCGCGCGGTTCGAGAACACTGTATATTTCCATAATATCTATAAATATGGGAGGGCCGGCCCACACACGTCTAAACGTGCAGCGGCCCACCGGGCAAATGCCCAAAATCACAGATTATCAGTCCGAGCCTGCTTTGGAGACACAAAAACTTTTTTCCGCTTGTGTGCATTTGCTTCCGTTTTGTCAGACCCGTCGCCAGAAAAAAAAATATTAAGGGGGCGATGAGTTTATCACAGGGGGCGGGGTCGCCCCCCCCCCCAAAAAAAATAGTGCGCACCGGAGGAGACGTGTGCTCCTGGAAAGCTTGTGTATTTACGCTGCACCGTTGTAAGAGACTAAGAGTGAAGAGTGATGACAGTATTATTTAAAATTATTATTTGAACGTATAGACCCTCGGTCAAGTGATCTCCTGCATACCACAGAGCCGGTGTTCTGTCGAGATGAGGTGCGCCAACTTTCGACACTCTGAGCTGTGATGTACCTTGGCGTTGACTCGTGGCAGAAACCACTGATCTCTACAAAATGGATTGGACCAATCCGATTGTTGCAGAAACCACTGATCTGTACAAAACATTAACGTGTGACAGGACTGCTCATTTATAGAGCAGTTTTCTGAAGAAAATCATTGGAAATGTTTTTTTGTTGTTGTTACCTCAAAATTTCTAATTACTGTTAAAAAAAGTTTAGAACACTTGTAATTAAAATAGGTAAATAAATCAATAAATGGTTCTTTAGAAACCTTTCATCTGTGTTAAAACCACCTGTTATGTCAGATTAGATAATTTCTTGTTTAATATAAGGAACCTCAGACATTTATTTTTAGACAAATAAAATAACATGGAAACTTGTATATTTTTTGAAGTCTGGTAGATTATTTATATCTTATTTCAACCAGAAAAACAAACACTAAATAAATACAAGTGTTTATTATAATGCAAAGGAAATAATTTAACAATGACTGCAGTGTGATTGTTAAGTAGGATTTCTGTGACATAAACCCACCACACCATTGCCTTACAATATAAAGCGCCTTGGGGCAACTGTTTGTTGTGATTTGGCGCTATATACATGTGCTCTGATGTCACTGTTTTTTTCATTCCTTTTTGCTAAAGCTTATAGTTAGGGCTGGATCAGGTGACCCTGAACCATCCCTTAGTTATGCTGCTATAGACTTAGACTGCTGGGGGGTTCCCATGATGCACTGAGTGTTTCTTTCTCTTTTTGCTCTGTATGCACCACTCTGCATTTAATCATTAGTGATTGATCTCTGCTCCTGCTGAGCCTGGTTCTGCTGGAGGTTTCTTCCTGTTAAAAGGGAGTTTTTCCTTCCCACTGTCGCCAAGTGCTTGCTCACAGGGGGTCGTTTTGACAGTTGGGGTTTTTCTGTAATTATTGTATGGCTTTGCCTTGCAATATGAAGCACCTTGGGGCAACTGTCTTGTGATTTGGTGCTATATAAATAAAATTGATTTGATTTGATTTGATTTGTGTATCTCCATAGAAACTACCCAAACAATCTTTCATACAAACTGTTTAGGGACATTACAGTGTTGTGGTGGAAATTACGGCAATAGTGTGGGACAACTACATTTTGTTTAAAAAAAAATCACAACAGTTGTATGACGTTGAATACCCCAATTATGTTTTGATTATTTTACTGATATTTTATTCAGAGATATTTTAAAACATTAGAAAAAACGTTTCTTTACCATTCATTTTTATCATTGAAGAACAAAAGTCTGGGTGTGGGACAAGCACAAAACGGCAATATTTGCATATAATGATGCTGAAAAAAGGTGAAAAAGCCATCATAGACTACTAGAACAAATTTCTTAACACACTTACATTGTAAAGATAACTATAAAAGTGTGAAATTTCCCCTTTTTTCTGTTTTTCATACAATATGATCAAAGGACATAATAAGTGCCCGTAGTCTAAGAATCACCCATACATATATATATATATACACTCAACAAAAATATAAACGCATCACTTTTGGTTTTGCTCCCATTTTGTATGAGATGAACTCAAAGATCTAAAACTTTTTCCACATACACAATATCACCATTTCCCTCAAATATTGTTCACAAACCAGTCTAAATCTGTGATAGCACTTCTTCTTTGCTGAGATAATCCATCCCACCTCACAGGTGTGCCATATCAAGATGCTGATTAGACACCATGATTAGTGCACAGGTGTGCCTTAGACTGCCCACAATAAAAGGCCACTCTGAAAGGTGCAGTTTTATCACACAGCACAATGCCACAGATGTCGCAAGATTTGAGGGAGCGTGCAAATGTCATGCTGACAGCAGGAATGTCAACCAGAGCTGTTGCTCGTGTATTGAATGTTCATTTCTCTACCATAAGCCGTCTCCAAAGGCGTTTTAGAGAATTTGGCAGTACATCCAACCAGCCTCACAACCGCAGACCACGTGTAACCACACCAGCCCAGGACCTCCACATCCAGCATGTTCACCTCCAAGATCGTCTGAGACCAGCCACTTGGACAGCTGCTGAAACAATCGGTTTGCATAACCAAAGAATTTCTGCACAAACTGTCAGAAACCATCTCAGGGAAGCTCATCTGCATGCTCGTCGTCCTCATCGGGGTTTCGACCTGACTCCAGTTCGTTGTCGTAACCGACTTGAGTGGGCAAATGCTCACATTCGCTGGTGTTTGGCATGTTGGAGAGGTGTTATCTTCACGGATGAATCCCAGTTCACACTGTTCAGGGCAGATGGCAGACAGCGTGTGTGGCGTTGTGTGGGTGAGCGGTTTTCTGATGTCAATGTTGTGGATCGAGTGGCCCATGGTGGCGGTGGGGTTATGGTATGGGCAGACATCTGTTATGGACGAAGAACACAGGTGCATTTTATTGATGGCATTTTGAATGCACAGAGATACCGTGACAAGATCCTGAGGCCCATTGTTGTGCCATACATCCAAGAACATCATCTCATGTTGCAGCAGGATAATGCACGGCCCCATGTTGCAAGGATCTGTACACAATTCTTGGAAGCTGAAAATGTCCCAGTTCTTGCATGGCCGGCATACTCACTGGACATGTCACCCATTGAGCATGTTTGGGATGCTCTGGACCGGCGTGTATGATAGCGTGTACCAGTTCCTGCCAATATCCAGCAACTTTGCACAGCCATTGAAGAGGAGTGGACCAACATTCCACAGGCCACAATTGACAACCTGATCAACTCTATGCGAAGGAGATGTGTTGCACTGCATGAGGCAAATGGTGGTCACACCAGATACTGACTGGTATCCCCCCCCCACTAAAACAAAACTGCACCTTTCAGAGTGGCCTTTTATTGTGGGCAGTCTAAGGCACACCTGTGCACTAATCATGGTGTCTAATCAGCATCTTGATATGGCACACCTGTGACGTGGGATGGATTATCTCAGCAAAGGAGAAGTGCTCACTATCACAGATTTAGACTGGTTGTGAACAATATTTGAGGGAAATGGTGATATTGTGTATGTGGAAAAAGTTTGAGATCTTTGAGTTCATCTCATACAAAATGGGAGCAAAACCAAAAGTGTTGCATTTATATTTTTGTTGAGTATATATAGTATTCTGGTCCTGTACTTTTTCCAGGCTATACTAAAATATCTTTGAGTGAATACAATAAACATAACAACTTGTGTAGGAGTTATCACCTGCAGAGTAAAAGGAACAGAAAGACAACAACTTTAGTCTGGTGTAAAAAAGAAAGAGTGAGAGGATGAGAAATGTCAAGAAATACATAAACATATATATACAACTAGCTGAGCTGCCCGTTCTATGCATGGGTAAGAGAGAAGAATTTTAGCCATGTCCTTGTATATTTCATGTCACTTTTGTTAAGGTGTAGTAAGTTGCATTGCATTGTGTGTGTATATGTTGTCAACATTAATTTTCAGAGCAATTTGTGACATTCATGAGATTCAAGTGAATGATGATAAAAAGCATGACAGCATGTCATATCATGGCAATGCTCTGGCATGCTGTACACAGCAAGTACATTTTAATTGAAAAACGTGCACCTTAGTGTGCACGTGGCATGTGCTGGCCCGTTCGGATTGTAATGAAAGTGCACCCTAGCCAGCCGCTACTACGTAGTAAAGTGTCATGCTTACTACCTGATCTGAGTACCATGTGAACTGTGAAAATAAGGGCTCCAGTGAGCAGGTCACTAGTGTATGTGTGTGTGTGTGTGTGTGTGTGTGTGTGTGTGTGTGGTGTGTGTGTGTGTGTGTGTGTGTGTGTGTGTGTGTGTGTGTGTACGTGCATAGCAGGTTTGGGGCTGATTGCTTAATTACTGTGACTGTGCAATTCGGAGCAGGTCATGATCATATATACGAGGTCTGTTAGAAAAGTATCCAACCTTTTTATTTTTTGCAAAAACCTTATGGATTATATATACAGTGAGGAAAATAAGTATTTGAACACCCTGAGAGACATAATCTAAAAAAAAATAAATAAGAAAATCTGGAAATCACAATGTATGATTTTTTTAATAATTTATTTGTATGTTACTGCTGCAAATAAGTATTTGAACACCTGTGAAAATCAGTGTTAATATTTGGTACAGTAACCTTTGTTTACAATTACAGAGTTCAAATGTTTCCTGTAGTTCTTCACCAGGTTTGCACACACTGCAGCAGGGATTTTGGTCCACTCCTCCATACAGATCTTCTCTAGATCTTTCAGGTTTGGAGTTTCAGCTCCTTTCAAAGATTTTCTATTGAGTTCAGGTCTGGAGACTGGCCAGGCCACTCCAGGACCTTGAAATGCTTCTTACGGAGCCCCTCCTTAGCTGCCCTGGCTGTGTGTTTGGGGTCATTGTCATGCTGGAAGACCCAGCCATGACCCATCTTCAATGTTTTTACTGAGGGAAGGAGGTTGTTTGCCAAAATCTCGCAATACATGACACCGTCCATCCTCCCTTCGATACGGTGCAGTCGTCCTGTCCCCTTTGCAGAAGAGCACCCCCAGAGTATGATGTTTCCACCCCCATGCTTCACGGTTGGGATGGTTTTCTTGGGGTTGTTCTCATCCTCTAAACATGGTAAGTGGAGTTGATTCCTAAAAGCTCTATTTTTGTCTCATCTGACCACATGACCTTCTTCCATGCCTCCTCTGGATCATCCAGATGGTCACTGGTGAACTTCAAATAGGCCTGGACATGTGCTGGCTTGAGCAGGGGGACCTTGCTGCCCTGCAGGATTTTAAACCATGACAGCATCATGTGTTACTAATGTAATCTTTGTGACTGTGGTCCCCTCTTCAGGTCATTGACCAGGTCCTCCTGTGTAGTTCTGAGCTTTCTCAGAATCATCCTTACCCCACAAAGTGAGATCTTGCATGGAATCCCAGACCGAGGGAGACTGACAGTCATCTTGTGTTTCTTCCACTTTCTAATAAATAATTATAACAGTTGTTGTCTTCTACCAAGCTGCTTGCCTGTTGTCCTGTCATCCATCCCAGCCTTGTGCAGGTCTACAGTTTTGTCCCTGGTGTCCTTAGACAGCTCTTTGGTCTTGGCTATGGTGGACAGGTTGGAGTGTGATTGACTGAGTGTGTGAACAGGTGTCTTTTATACAGGTAACAAGTTCAAACAGGTGCAATTAATACAGGTAAAGAGTGCAGAATAAGAGGGCTTCTTAAAGAAACATTAACAGGTCTGTGTGAGCCAGAATTCTTGCTAGTTGATAGGTGTTCAAATACTTATTTGCAGCAGTAACATACAAATAAATTATTAAAAATCATACATTGTGATTTCCGGATTGTTTTTTTAGATTATGTCTCTCACAGTGGACATGCACCTAAGATGAAAATTTCAGACCCTCCATGATTTCTAAAAAGGTAGCTGACTTTTTTCAGTGGTGGTAATAAATTATGCAAAGTTTCCATAATGTGTTTGTCCAGAAAGTTTTTAGAACCTTAGACCTCAACAGTTTTTAGAAGAGATCAACCCATTTATTTCCTGTTAATTGCGTAATTTTTTTAATGTTAATTTACTGTTTTGATGTATTTACGAGTATAAATTGTTTAGTGTCTTGTTATCATATACACACTGTTATTATTATCATCACTATCATTGTTATTGTTATTATCTGTATTATCATTTTATTTTATTATTGCTGCTATTTTGTCATTTGATTTTTAAATGGACCAATGGACCACAAGGAAATAAGTGTTTTCACTTACTTGTATCATCCATGTATTTTGATTCTGATCTAAAGTGGTTGTCTTTGGTTCACCACACCCAGTGATATGTGTGAAATGTAACACCATATTACAGTGCAGGCAGCAAGCAGCATTTTGTTAGTAATCGCCGGCGTTGAATGAAAGCTTGTCTCGTTTAGGCGTCGGGTCTGAGCACAGCTTGAAAAAATAAATGCCCGGGCTTTTAATTAAGGAAATACGGTACCTACTTTCCTCAAATTGACTAGTGCCATTGCTGAACATCTGTTGCGACTGGCCAATTCCAGACTGCTCTGTCTGGTACATGTGAGGGTTTTTTAATGGAATACGCGTACATTGCGATGGGGTGGCACATTATGTCTGATGTGAGCAAAAATCCATTACACAAAATCCAGCATATACGGTATTTATTACATGGAAAACAGTCACCGCCACCAATAGCACAGCACACCCGACCCCAGCGGTTCCCCCTGCCGGTGGTGAGCCCACAGGGTGGAGATGTTTGTTGAATACAGCTTATGTGAAGCCACCTGAGGGTCAAAGAATTACATTACATGGCAACAGAATTCATTCAAGCGTTCCTTTTCAGACATTGGGCAGAGAAACATTCAGAGTGCAGAATGGCAGAGTAATAAAGGAATATTAACGAGTGAGGTAAATTTGTTTATTACATGGTTGTTCAGAGCTGTGTTTTCATCTTGTTGGTCTTCATTTTGCATGTCCACTTTGAGCTAGTTTGCAGTTAATTCCTCCAATTCAAACTCGTCAGTGTAATAAAATTCGAGAATGGTCCTCTTTGTCGCTCATAATTTCTTTGTTCACTTTTTGTTTGTTTTATTTCATGCTGTGAAAATTGTAAACAAAGTTGCAAATCTGATACATGGTCTGCTATGGGAAAATATCAGACCAGAAATCAGCCAATCAGAGCACATGTACTGTTGTAGCCATATAATAATACAAGCTATTTCCACAGTAAAGTCCCACATTTTGCCTTATAGAGCATCCAGAAAGTATTCACAGCACTTCACTTTTTCCATATTTTGTTATGTGTCAGCCTTATTAAAAATTTAATAAATTTATTTTTCCCCTCTATGTTCTACTCACAACACCCCATAATGATAACATACAAAAGGTTTTTTAAATTGTTGTAAATTTATTAAAAATAAAAACTAAAAAAACACGTATGTAAGTATTCACGCACTTTGCTCAATACTTTGCTGAGGCACCTTTGGCAGCAATTACAGCCTCAAGTCTTCTTGAATATGATGCCACAAGCTTGGTGCACCTATCTTTGGGCAGTTTTGCCCAATGGTCTTTGCAGCACCTCTCAAGCTCCATCAGGTTGGATGGGGAGCACCAGTGCACAGCCGTTTCTAGAGATGTTCAATCGGTTTCAGGTCCAGGCTCTGGCTTGGCCACTCAAGGTGTTGTGAAGGTGTAGGAACACGGACCCACAACAGGGGGCGTTAAATGAATGGACAATGGATAGCCAAACAGTAACAATTTAATGTTGTGAAATGCACAACGGAATACAGACAAATACAGTTTTGGTACCACAGACAATTAAATGTTGAGTGACGTGTGGGCAGGCTTGAGGATAGGAGACATCCATCCTGACCCAAGCTGGATCCCACACGGCCTTCACCGCCAACGGATCTGAAGAACACCGGAGCGGCCAAGTCCTGGAGCCCCTGGTGGCCACCGTCTCCAGCTGTCAGACCAGGTACTGCTGGCAGAGAACAGAAACAGTTTTGATGAGTGTGAGTACGCACACTCAGTAATCCCACCGTCTGTGTTCTTTTGGGAGGGAGCACCTCCACCTCCAATCACACACTCGTGCAGCTCCTGTCTAACCACTTATCTGGTTGGGGTGTGAAGCGAAGCCGTCGCTGATCACACCAAACGCCAATCCCACAGATAAGGCAACACCACAGGAAAACGGCTGCAAAGAAGTTCAGACTATTACTCAATGTTTTACTTCAGCAGAGAAAATTACCTCCAAGGTAGCTGATTTCTCGGCGGGGAGGTGGAGTTGCAGTCCGGCCTTTATGGTGGTGGTGATGTGATGTGGATGAGTGACAGCTGGTGCTGATGACGAGTGACAGCTGTCACTCCCGGTTGCTATGACGCCCTCTCGTGCTTGAAGCCCACACTTCAAGCAGGGCGCCATCTGGTGGTGGTGGGCCAGCAGTACCTCCTCTTCAGCGGCCCACACAACACAAGGACATTCACAGAATTGTCTTGAAGCCACTCCTTTGATATCTTGGCTGTGTGCTTAGGGTCATTGTCCAGCTGAAAGATGAACCGTCACCCAGTCTGAGGTTAAGAGTGCTCTGGAGCAGGTTTTCATCCAGGATATGTCTGTATATTGCTGCATTCATCTTTCCCTCAATCCTGACTAGTCTCCCAGTTCCTGCTGCTGAAAAACATCCCCACAGCATGATGCTGCCATTGGGTTCTTGGTCACCTCCGTGACAGGATCGCTCGGTTTAGACAGACAGTCAGCTCTAGGAAGAGTCCTGGTGGATCTGAACTTCTTTCATTTACAGATGATGGAGGTCACTGTGCTCGCTGGGACCTTCAAAGCAGTAGAAATGTTTCTGTACATTTCCCTAGATTAGTGCCTCAAGACAATCCTGTCTTGGAGGTCTACAGACAATTCCTTTGACTTCATACTTGGTTTGTGCTCTGATATGCACTGTCAACTGTGGGACCTTATATGTAGAAAGTTGTGTGCTTTTCCAAATCATGTACTATCAACTGAATTTACCCGAGGTGGACTCCCGTTAAGCTGTAGAAACATCTCAAAGATGATCAGTGGAAACAAGATGCACCTGAGCTCAATTTTTAGCTACATGGCAAAGGCTGTGAATCCTTATGTACATTTGATTTCTCAGATTTTTTTTATTTTTAATAAATTGGCAAATATCTAAAAAAAAATTAACATTGTCATTATGGGGTATTGTTTGTAGAAATTTGAGTGGACAAAAAATTAATTTAATCTATTTTGAAATAAGGCTGTAAGACAGTGGCATCCAAAGTATTCTTGAAAGGGCCAAGAGCGTGCAAGTTTTCTTTGCAGCCACTGACTCCAGCAGGTGATTTCACTGATGAACTAATTCCATCTGCTCAAAGTGATGTTAATCATTAAATCATGTTAAATGATGTTAATCAATCCATCCATCCTAAAACCAAATGGCGGAGCGCTAGCAGCGTCATGACTGAGCGCTAGCAGCAATTAAGAGATTATCGCCCCGTTTGCACTTAAACTGCCTTGTTTCTGCTTACAATCAACTTTAGAATGATTAAGAGGTTTTACATTGTCATCTGACAGTTAATAATCACATTATTAGTGTGAAGTTCGCTGATCCACAGCAGGATTGTTTTCCACCGGCGCGGCTTTACCGAGGCCCAAGGCGCCAGCGCGGAGTTATCTGACCGTGGGTCCGAAGAAGGCACTGACGGCGGAGGAGGGAGACGATATCAAGAAGTCCCTGGACATTTTGTCTGAGGAAATCTCTGTTGTTAAAATGCAGCAGAAATCCATTATGGAGCTGGTGGAAGAAGTGAAGGCTCTCCGGATCCAGAATGCCGAAAAAGACCGGTGTCTGGTGCACCTGGAGAACCGTGTTGCGGAGTTGGAACAGTACACAAGGATGAACGACATTATTACAGGAATTCATATTAAACCTCGATCCTACGCACGGGCGGTGTCAGAAGACAGCGGAGGGGAGGCCAGCGAGCAGGAGGCCAGCTCAGTGGAACAACAGGTGGCTGACTTCCTGCAATCTATGTTATGTGTCGACGCGGGTTGAGGAGCGGACCTGCGTCTGACGGAACCCAGCGCCAAAACAACCAGAAAGCGGTTCCAATAACAAAACAATTTTATTTTCCCCCTTCTGTGCAATACAAAGTGTACAAACGTAAAATGCGTCAGTCTGGCGGAGTGAAGGACGGCGCGCTCAAAAGGATCGAAGCCCGGCGCTTCTGGACCCACGTTCCCGCCAAACACCCCCCAGGTGGACACGACACACGACAAAGCGACTCTGTGAAGGATAGAAAAGGTGAGGTAAGTCAGCAGCTACAACTAATATCCTTCAAAGGCACACACTATCAGCAACACATTCAGGTCTGAATTTAAGCTTTATATAAATGAGCAGCTTCTCACAACAGGTGGAGGATCATCAGTCCGTATGCCACGGCCGTGAGAAGCGAGCTGCACAATTCTCATCAATATTCACATATACTGCATAACAAAATACCAAATTACTGTTAACAATTATTCAGACAATCAAATCACCTCTGATGTGTGCTGACAGCATGTGTCCCTCACCCGTCCTCCTTCACAGGCACGATGTGTCAAACCCAGGCGCGGTCCTCAGCGTCTCACAAACGAACGTCACAAGGTCGAGTTCCCGGCAATTCTGCTTGAATCACACATGGCTTAAATGCAGAACGCCATCTCATTATCTGCTTCAGCTGAAAGTCTTTAAGGTTGCACGTGAGCACCATCCACAGGTGCTGCACATCACGTTGATGAGGGTGAAGGACTCTTCTGCCAGCACCTTCTCCACAGACAATAAATCAGTTTGCATACCACCTGGAGAGCAAAGAAAAGAAAACAACACCAAAATGTCCAGCCAAACCCCCCCAACACACAACAATCTAAAGGTATTCAAATGGACTGTAATAACATTGAAGCGTGCCACCTCCTGCCCAGGAGAGAGGATGGAGACAAGCGAGCAGTTATAATGAGGTTTGTCAACAGAAAACATAAAATGGCATTGTTAAAACAGGGACGGAAACTTAAAGGAACAAACGTATTCATCAATGAACATCTGACCAAAAGAAACGCAGACATCGCCAGGAAAGCTCGTTTCTTAAAAAAGCAGGGAAAAATTCAACAGACATGGACATCCAACTGCAAAACATTTATCAAATTGAATGGAACACCAGAACAAGCGAAGGTTATGGTAATCAGGAACATCGAGGATCTGGACAAATACGACCAATAAGGTATGAGGACACAAACACATCACAACATCATGACACAGACCAGAGGAACCTATTCATCTACTACATCATCTACATCTGGAGACAAGAAGGATATAACTCAAAGGATTGCTGATCATGGAAAAGTAGAACTGAGAACATTTAAATACACAGAGCACAATGTACTGGACTTGGAGCACGATATAGACCCGGACAACAATTTCTTCTCAAATATCAATGACAGTTGTTGCTATTGTACAGATGAACAGTTTAATCGGATCATTAAAACGGATAACAAATTATCAATAATCCATTTCAACAGCAGAAGTCTATATGCGAACTTTAACAACATTAAAGAATATTTAAGTCAATTTAAAAAAATATTTAACATAATTGCTATGTCAGAAACATGGATCAATGAAGATAAAGGAATGGATTTTGAACAGGATGGATATGAATTTAATTGTGTAAACAGAAAGAATAAGAGTGGAGGAGGAGTGGCTGTGTATGTGGATAAGAACATGGATTATAAAATAGTAGACGATATGACAACTGTGATCGATAACTTATTAGAATGTATAACTATTGAAATATGTGAAGAAAAAAGCAAAAATGTATTAGTCAGCTGTATATATAGAGCACCAGGATCTTGTATTGAAACATTCACTGACTGTATGGGAAAAATGTTCTCAAAAACTAATCAAAAAACTGTGTTAATTTGTGGTGACTTAAATATTGATCTGCTCAATCCAAATAAGCATAAAATAATAGATGAATTTATCAATATAATGTACAGTATGAGTTTATATCCAAAAATCACCAGGCCAAGCAGAATTACATCCCATAGTGCCACCTTAATTGATAATATATTCAGCAATGATATTGAGAATAACACTGTGAGTGGATTATTAATCAATGACATTAGTGATCATCTACCAGTTTTCATCGTTTATAATAGAAACCATCGGCGGAATCAGCCAGAGGAGAAAATAAAATACAGGCGAGTGCGGACAGAGGAAAACATGAACACACTAAAGAAGGATTTACAGGAGCAAAACTGGGAAAAGGTATACAGTGAAAGTGATGTTGATAGTGCATATGAAACTTTTTTACAAATATTGACATCATTATATGATAAAAATTGTCCAATTAAACAAGACTACAGAAAAAAAATCCAAGATCGACCATGGATGACGAAAGGGTTACGAAATGCATGTAATAAGAAAAATACACTGTATAGAGAATTCATAAAACTAAAGAATAAAGAGGCAGAAAATAGATATAAGAAATACAAAAATAGATTAACTAATATTATACGGGTATGTAGGAAGGAATATTATAGTAACATATTATATAATAACAAAAACAATATTAAAGGAATATGGGATATATTAAATAGCATTATCAAAAATGGTAATAAAAAACAGAGTTACCCTCAGTATTTCATTGATAGTAATGTCAAGAAGGAAAATAAGGATGAGGTTGTCAACAGTTTTAATAATTTTTTTGTAAATATTGGACCAAGCTTGGCAGAAAAAATTCCCGATTCCCAACCTGAGGATTGGGATAATAATCTCATAGAAAGAAATCCCTGTTCAATGTTCCTCACAGCAGTGGATGGAAAAGAAATTATAGACATTGTGAATAATTGTAAATATAAAACATCTACCAATTTAAATGAAATTGATATGGTGGTGGTAAAACAGGTCATTGAATGGATTGTAGAACCATTAACATACATCTGTAACTTATCATTTCAAACCAGTAAATTTCCCAATCAAATAAAAATAGCTAAGGTTGTGCCGCTGTATAAGACTGGGGATAGACACCACTTCACAATTATAGACCTGTTTCTTTGCTTCCACAATTTTCCAAATTATTAGAAAAGTTATTCAATAATAGATTAGACAAATTCATAAATAAATATAAATTACTTACTGATAGTCAATATGGATTCAGAGCACGTAGTTCAACATCACTTGCATTAGTAGAATCAGTTGAGGAGATTACAAACTCCATAGACCACAAATTACTTTCAGTTGGAATATTTATAGACCTAAAAAAGGCTTTTGATACAATCAATCATGACATATTAATCAATAAACTTGAACAGTATGGGATTAGGGAGTTGGTGTTGCACTGGGTGAGAAGCTACTGAAGTAACAGAAAACAGTTTGTGAAGTTGGGGGAATATACATCATCATGCTTGGACAATGCTTGTGGCGTCCCACAGGGGTCAGTATTGGGTCCAAAACTGTTTCTAATTTATATAAATGATATTGTCAATGTTTCCAAAATATTAAAATTAGTATTATTTGCAGATGACACAAGCATTTTTTGTTCAGGGGGGGATTTGCAGGAGTTACTGAGGAGGATCAGTATAGAAATGGGAAAATTGAAAATATGGTTTGACAGAAACAAATTATCATTAAACTTAAGTAAAACAAAATACATGTTATTTGGCTATTGTAATACAGACATACAGGTTCAGTTACAAGTCGAGGGGGTAGATATTGAAAGGGTACATGAAAATAAGTTTCTGGGGGTGATAATAGATGATAAGATAAACTGGAAGACTCATAAAACATATACAAAGTAAACTGTCAAGAAGCATTTCAGTTCTAAACAAAGCGAAACATATTCTGGACCACAACTCACTCCACATTCTTTACTGCTCACTGGTTTTACCATATTTACAGTACTGTGCAGAGGTATGGGGTAATACTTATAAAGGTACAACACAATCACTATCAGTAATGCAGAAAAGAGCTATAAGAATCATTCATAATACTGGCTATAGAAATCATACAAATCCACTATTTTTACAATCCAAAATCTTAAAATTCACAGACTTGGTTCATTTTCAAACAGTACAAATTGTGTATAAAGCAATAAACAATTTACTTCCAGCAAATATTAAAAATATGTTTTTTTTAACAGATCAGGGGATTGCAATGTGAGGGGGAAATTTAATTTAAAGCATCAGTGGGCACGAACAACATTAAAAGGTTTCTGTATTTCTGTGGGGGTGAGGATGTGGAACAGATTGGGAGTGGGGCTCAAGCAATGTCCAAGCATGAACCAGTTCAAACAGCGGTACAAAAATATGGTTTTTTCTAGGTATAGGGAGGAGGAAGGGTAATGAGGGTTAGGGTGTTTTTGTTTTTTTTGCTTCGGCTTGTAAATACACTCAACAAAAATATAAATGCAACACTTTTGGTTTTGCTCCCATTTTGTATGAGATGAACTCAAAGATCTAAAACTTTTTCCACATACACAATATCACCATTTCTCTCAAATATTGTTCACAAACCAGTCTAAATCTGTGATAGTGAGCACTTCTCCTTTGCTGAGATAATCCATCCCACCTCACAGGTGTGCCATATCAAGATGCTGATTAGACACCATGATTAGTGCACAGGTGTGCCTTAGACTGCCCACAATAAAAGGCCACTCTGAAAGGTGCAGTTTTATCACACAGCACAATGCCACAGATGTCGCAAGATTTGAGGGAGCGTGCAATTGGCATGCTGACAGCAGGAATGTCAACCAGAGCTGTTGCTCGTGTATTGAATGTTCATGTCTCTACCATAAGCCGTCTCCAAAGGCGTTTCAGAGAATTTGGCAGTACATCCAACCAGCCTCACAACCGCAGACCACGTGTAACCACACCAGCCCAGGACCTCCACATCCAGCATGTTCACCTCCAAGATCGTCTGAGACCAGCCACTCGGACAGCTGCTGAAACAATTGGTTTGCATAACCAAAGAATTTCTGCACAAACTGTCAGAAACCGTTTCAGGGAAGCTCATCTGCATGCTCGTCGTCCTCATCGGGGTCTCGACCTGACTCCAGTTCATCATCGTAACCGACTTGAGTGGGCAAATGCTCACATTCGCTGGTGTTTGGCACGTTGGAGAGGTGTTCTCTTCACGGATGATGCGAAGGAGATGTGTTGCACTGCATGAGGCATATGGTGGTCACACCAGATACTGACTGGTATCCCCCCAATAAAACAAAACTGCACCTTTCAGAGTGGCCTTTTATTGTGGGCAGTCTAAGGCACACCTGTGCACTAATCATGGTGTCTAATCAGCATCTTTGTATGGCACACCTGTGAGGTGGGATGGATTATCTCAGCAAAGGAGAAGTGCTCACTATCACAGATTTTGACTGGTTTGTGAACAATATTTGAGGGAAATGGTGATATTGTGTATGTGGAAAAAGTTTTAGATCTTTGAGTTCATCTCATACAAAATGGGAGCAAAACCAAAAGTGTTGTGTTTAAATTTTTGTTGAGTATATATAGTATTTTGTATGTAAGTAGGTATGTGTAGGTGTATATTTATGTTTGTGTATATATATATATATATATATATATATATATATATATATATATATATATATATATATATATATATATTGATATCAGTTTAGGTGTGTAGGAATCTATGTGTATATGTGGCAAAGGGTATTACTGGTTGTGGGGAAGAAGGGGTAGGGAAAAATAAGCTGATGCTTCACCCTACCCCTTTTCGGACATGTTGGGTACACAGTAGGAACTTTTTTGTTGTTGTCTTCACTGATCTATCTTGTAATTGTTGTTGTATCAAATGTTCGAAATAAACAGTTTTCATTCATTCATTCATTCAGAAGTGCATGCTGGGATGCTTCTAGTTGTGACGTCACCTATCAGAAACACCCAAGTACTCACGAGTACTTTGTTTTTGGACGTCTCCATAGCTGTTTGCTGCGAATGCTGTATACTTTGAAACCGGTCATGGAAGTGCACAAAGTAATCCCGGTGGATCATCAGATGGTTCACTAACAGTCTAAATCTAAATTGTTATGATTTTGCTGCAACATGTCCTTTAACCAATAAGTTATTATTATGGAAAATAAAAGTGAAATCAACATGGAAAACAGTCAACAAAAGCAGAAATAACTGGATCTTCATTGGGATGAAATCAGACGTTCATCTGCACTTCAAAGGTTGAGAGGATTTTTTCTGCATTCCAGGAGCCTGACAGTGAATCATGCACACTTATTCTGTTCCGTGCAACAGGAGAGAAAAGTACAGTACATATATTTGACATCACTTGTCTTTGATCACAATGTACTTTAGAAGAAATCTTGACAGTCACACGAACAGAACAAGAATGAAACTTCGTAGTGTTTCTTCATTTTCCCCCAGTGCCACTTTACCATTAATTTGAATGAAAAAACAAAACAAAACAAAAAACAAAGTGATGTATCATGAAAGCACGTGTCCTCACGAACAGAAGTGGTTGGAAATTTAATCCATTAAAATGGAACACGAGCAGTAATTTAGCAAAATGTGTTTGTTTGCGGATTTAGTGTTTGAGCATAGCCACAAGTTCAAAGTCAGTGAGTGATTATTAAGCTGACTACATTTATCTCACACAGGGTGGAGAAGCTGCCTGCAGGGGTTCCCTGATGTTCTTATCCCCCCACCACACGTGACATGTTGACCTGTCTTCCTCTGGGGAATAACACTCCTTGTTAGAAAGCTGCAGTGTGCAGGATTTAGTGTCACCCTGTGGTGAGGTTGCAGACTACACTATGTTTTCATTTCTTTGGTGACAGGGATTCATTCTCACTTGACTTCTCTTTTGATAAGCAATGTGTTTGATCCTCCATTTCACCAAAATGGGGGTTGTCAAACTTGTCAACACTCCCTCCACTATAGCTGTAAAGATCTGAGCACAATCGACTGACCCCAGAGCAGAGAAACTTGTTGATGGTGAAAAGTTCATTGATTTTTATCTTCAGCAAATAAATCCATACTGCATTATGATGAGTTACAGGGTGAACAACAGATGGGTTAACTGGTGAATCATGAAGAAGGTCAGGATTTACCAGGACGTCAGGCTGCAAGACAACAGTGTCCAGGAGGGAATGAGTGGATTAACCAAGAACACAGTCCAAGGGTCAGTACACAGAGAGCAGTCATACTAAACTGAAGTCCAGAAAGTGTCAGACAAAACTCAAAGAAGAAATGGAGGCAGCATGGGTCATACCTGGACATCCATCTGCCAGCTAAGTTTGCTGCTCGTTCTGCACTCCTGAGATTCTCCTCTCACAGAGCTCAGCCTTGAAGAATCATCTGTTTATTCTGTCCATAAACATTCCTGAACTGAACTTTCAGTTAATCTGACCTTGAGAGAACTGTCAGTGATTCTGACCCTGAACATTTCTGAACTAACTGCCAGCGAAGCTGAACTAAATCATTCTGTGTTGCTGCTTTCATTGGTGAACTTTGAACATTCCTGAATTGAGCTGTCAGCGTTACGAGTGCATTCCACTCACCTCTGTTTCCTCATTTCCTCAGAACTCGCCTCCTCCTCCTCCTCAGCTCCGTGAACAGCCACCTGGCACCAGTTCCTGCCCTGGATTCCCACTAATACCATATCCGCCTGTCTGGGTCTGTCTGCGCTGCAGCTCCCAACTTCCACCACCTGGAGTGGGCCCTGTCTCCACTCTCCAGGCCTCCTGACTCATTATTCATTTTCTGTTGCACATTTATTGTCAATAAATCCTCATTTGCTCATTTCAACTCTCTTCATTGCTCCCTGCATTTGGGTTCAGTACCAGTCCAGTTTGGTCCTGTCTGGACCTTAACCATAACAGTAACTGTATAAAGTAACTGTAAAATGTAACTGTTTAAAGTAACTAATGAAGTAACTTTTCAAAGTTACTGTGGCAACACTGCTCCCAAATACCTAATAGTCGGGCAGGAGAGAGGATGAACCTGGAAGTAATGTACGGCAAAGCGTTTTCAGAGGTAATAGGTCCATTTGATTGCCCTTAATAAGAAACTGACTGATGACACTCTGTCATCCTTAATCATTTTTGTAAATTTGCATATTTTCAAAATGGCCTCCAGGAACATTGTTTTCTTTGTCAGGTTTTAGCCCTGGACCTGCCCCGAATCTGGTTTTGTCCCCCAGTCTCTGTCTGTTTCCCTCTCTTTGTCCTTCTGTCTGACCCTGAATGTTTATTTTCTGTTTCTTCCACTTTGGTCTTGGTTTTATGATCTGTTACACTTCAGCCACGTTAAGTTCTGTGATAGTTTAGTCTCTGCTTTTTATTTAGTCATACTGTGTTATCACATTAAGTTTTGAGGATTATCTGTTACACTTCAGCCACATGTTGAGTTCTCATCTAGGTTAGGTCCAGCCTTTAATTTTCTGTTCTGTTCCTGCCTTTGTTTATTCTGTTACCACATTTGTATTCTAGGTATCATTATTTCGTTATTGTTTAACATTTGTTCTGTCACTGTCATATTCCTCTTTTTCCTGCTTTTGTCTGACACGCCCACCTGTCACTCCACTCGTCTCACTCAGCCACGCCTTCTTTACTCCACTCGTCTCACTCAGCCACGCCTTCTTTACTCCACTAGTCTCACTCAGCCACGCCTTCTTTACTCCACTCGTCTCACTCAGCCACGCCTTCTTTACTCCACTCGTCTCACTCAGCCACGCCTTCTTTACTCCACTAGTCTCACTCAGCCACGCCTTCTTTACTCCACTAGTCTCACTCAGCCACGCCTTCTTTACTCCACTCGTCTCACTCAGCCACGCCTTCTTTACTCCACTAGTCTCACTCAGCCACGCCTTCTTTACTCCACTCATCTCACTCAGCCACGCCTTCTTTACTCCACTCGTCTCACTCAGCCACGCCTTCTTTACTCCACTCGTCTCACTCAGCCACGCCTTCTTTACTCCACTCATCTCACTCAGCCACGCCTTCTTTACTCCACTAGTCTCACTCAGCCACGCCTTCATTCCTGCACCTGCATATCATCACGCCCTGATTATCCTCTCATTTAAACCCCTTGTCTTCAACAGCTCACTTATAGTTCGTTGTGCATTCTGCCTCGTTCCAAGCCACCTGTATCCTGTCATAGTCTGTGTTTTTGCCGTTCTCGACCTGTGTTTGTCCTTGACCACGTTTCTGCCTGAGCCTGTTAACCTGCTTCTCTGTGCCTGAACCCTGCTTGTTTTTTGACTACGTTTTTGCCTTCTCTGATACACCTGTTTGCTCGTGCTGGAACTCCGCTTGTCACTGACCACGCTGCCGCCTCAACACTGTCTGTACTGCCGCCTGCCTGCTTGTGACCCTGTGTATCGACCTGAGCCTGTTTTTTGGATAAAGCCTTTTCCTTAACCCACATCTGAGTCATGCATTTGTGTCCATCCGCCCGCTGTGCCTCGCCACCTCAGTCCCTGACATTCTTCCCTTTTACAGATATAGTATTAATCTATAGTTCCCATTTTCAATTAATCATATGTAATATTGTACTCCAAATATCTTCAGATGTGTTTTTTGCATGATATAATTTACGAAATATCCTTTGAATTAATTATTTGCTAATTTGCACATTTTCAAAGATGATAATTAATACTTTATTCGGATGTCAGATTATGGACTCAAATTTTTGTTTTTGCAGTGTATTTCAATTTCAACATAATGTAACTCGCACAGCATCAATTTCAAGAAAATGAGGAAGATTTTGATTTATTTGGCAGATAAAGCTCATTTCAATTGCATTATAAGCTGATTTTCACTGAATTTTGAATCAACAAAACATATTTTATTTTCTAGCTAGCTAGAGATTCCAGGTTTTTTTTTTTTTTTTGTAATTTTCAAATGAAACTACAATTTGTGTTTAAATACTTATAAGTACACAAGGATATTTTTAAGTGGCTAACTGATCAAAGATAAGCCTTGAAGCAACTGATCGAGACTCAGCATATGCAGGAAATTGGTAAATTGTAGAGGTCAGTTATATCAAGAGAGGTCAGATACATAGAAATGCATTTTCGCATTATACGTCCTACAACAATCTGTATTGTTTACAAAGTGTATGTGATGTTAATCTTGCGATCAGGAACTTATCCGTTTGTGCATGTTAGTTTTGTTTGGTCATGAATAACATACATTCAGTGTAGGTAGAAACACTTTGACTTTCCGACTCCAGGCATCATCTTCATCATCAACATTTTCATCTGCTGCAGTTTCTTTTAGTATGAATGTATTGGCATTTATTTGTAGCCTCACATCTACAATATTTTGTGCATGATAATGCTCAAGATACACAAGAGCACTTTTTCATAGAGCAAGGCAAATGTACAGCACATGAGCAAGAAACAACCTTCA